>NC_053028.1:136858240-137022054 GCF_003073215.2 Triticum urartu | reverse complement strand
TAACACTGGCCTTGATACATATCTTGATACCTTGGGCATCACACATGAATTCTCAGCCCCGTACACGCCACAGCAGAATGGGGTCGTCGAACGCAAGAACAGAACACTCATTGAGATGGCCAGAACGATGCTAGATGAATACAAGACTCCAAGAAAATTCTGGCCTGAAGCCATTGATACTGCATGCCATACAATCAGTCGTGTTTATCTTCAAAAGCTTCTGAACAAGACATCTTATGAGCTCCTTACTAGCAAGAAGCCAAATGTCAGTTACTTCAGAGTATTTGGCGCCAGGTGCTGGATCAAGGACCCACATCACACCTCAAAGTTTGCACCAAAAGCACATGAGGGTTTTATGCTTGGATATGGAAAGGATTCACACTCCTACAGAGTCTTCAATCTCTTTCATTACAAAGTGGTTGAAACAATGGATGTGCGGTTTGATGAGACCAACGGTTCACAAAGAGAGCAACTGCCAAATGTGCTAGATGAAGTTCCATCCAGTGAATCAATCAAGCTAATGGGAACTGGAGAAATTATACCTTCTGAAGCTCATCCTGAAGAAGAACTTATCATCTCAGCACCTGATCAACATGAAGACAATGCTCAGCTTGAAGACATTCCTTCTAACAACGACAATGATCAGCAAGAGCAAAATCTTCGCCCTGTACATCCTCGCGTTGCCAATGAAGTGCAGATTGAAAGAATAATTGATAGCATCAATGCACCCGGTCCACTCACTCGTTCAAGGGCAACTCAGCTAGCAAATTTCTGTGGGCACTTCACATTCGTCTCAATAACAGAACCCAAGAAAGTTGAAGAAGCCTTCATGGAACCTGAATGGATTCAAGCTATGCAAGACGAGCTTCAACAGTTTGAGCTGAATAATGTATGGGAACTGGTCAAGCGTCCCGATCCTCGGAAGCACAACATAATAGACACCAAATGGATATACCGCAACAAGCAAGATGAGCATGGTCAAGTTGTCAGAAACAAAGCTCGTCTCGTTGCTCAAGGATATACTCAAGTGGAAAGCATTGACTTCGATGAAACATTTGCTCCTGTGGCTAGACTTGAAGCCATACGCATACTGCTGGCCTATGCAAATCATCACAACATACTTCTTTATCAAATGGATGTGAAGAGCGCCTTCCTCAAAGGCAAGATTGAAGAAGAAGTGTATGTTGCACAACCTCCTGGCTTTGAAGATCCAAAACATCCTGACATGGTATACAAGCTCAACAAGGCACTGTATGGCCTCAAACAAGCCCCTCGGGCCTAGTATGACACACTCAAATACTTCCTGAAGAGCAAAGGCTTCATAACTGGTTCTCTCGACCCCACTCTCTTCACGAAGACATATGATGGTGAACTGTTTGTGTGCCAAATATATGTGGATGACATTATCTTCGGCTGCACCAATCAGAAGTACAGTGAAGAGTTTGGATATATGATGCAAGAGCAATATCAAATGTCTATGATGGGAGAGCTGAAGTTCTTTCTCGGTCTTCAAATACGACAGCAACGCAACAACATCTTCATATCTCAAGAGAAGTATCTCAAAGATTGCCTGAAGAAGTTCAGTATGCAAGACTGCAAAGGCTTCACGACGCCAATGCCAGCCAAGCATCATCTGGGTCCTGACGACAATGGTAAAGAGTTCGATCAAAAGGTATACCGCTCCATGATTGGTTCTTTACTTTATCAATGTGCATCTAGGCCAGATATTATGCTTAGTGTTTGCATGTGTGCTCGATTTCAAGCAGCACCAAAGGAGTCGCATCACTTAGCTGTGAAGCAAATTCTTCGATATTTGGCTCACACCCCAACTCTAGGATTATGGTATCCAAAGGGCTCAGAGTTTGATCTGGTTGGATTCTCGGATGCTGATTATGCTGGTGACAAAGTTGATCGCAAGTCTACATCAGGCACATGTCACTTTCTGGGACGATCACTTGTATGTTGGTCTTCAAAGAAGCAGAACTGTGTATCTCTCTCCACTGCTGAATCTGAATACATTGCTGCTGGATCTTGCTGCGCTCAGCTTATGTGGATGAAGCAAACACTCAAGGACTATGGCATTCATCTGAAGCAAGTGCCACTTTACTGCGACAACGAAAGCGCCATCAAGATTGCCAACAACCCAGTTCAGCACTCGAAGACAAAGCACATTGAAATTCGTCATCACTTTCTCAGAGATCATGTTGTGAAGGAAGACATTGAGATCATACACGTCAACACTGAAGAGCAATTGGCAGATATCTTCACCAAGCCCTTGGATGAGAAGAGGTTTTGCAAGTTACGGTGTGAGCTAAATATCCTGTAATCCTCAAATGTCCTATGATCAGGCACACATCCTAACCCTTATGCATATTGATGACTTAGATGTGCAACACACGAAGTAAAGTATATCTTCAATCAATGAAGACATACATTCTAAGTGTGAATACATTAATGTGGAATTTGACTTCGGAGCGCCACGATAATTGTGCGCCGTGTCTGGGTCTAATACTTCCTATACGGTGGGTAACGCCACCACCAAATGTTCTATTTTGAAGTGTTTCACTCATGGCGTTACCTTGCTATGTCTTCACATTTGGTTTGGCTTCAATCTCAACATGTCTTCATAATTATCTTCACTATGTTGATTATATATATATATACTAGTGTTCTGTCCTCTACAGCATTCACTTATAGCTATGTCTTCTTGTTGAATCTTTTGAACTAAGTGAATGTGATCGGACCCTAACCTCTCTATGCTATCTATCTCAAACTCTATCTCTCCAAATCATATGCATTCTATTGAAACTATCGAATGTCTTCTCTGCATCCTTGTCAGCAGAAGATACAAAGACAAACCTTAAGTCCACTTTCAATGCTCATTCCTCCACATGAAACCCGGAGAAGTAGGAACGACCACCCGACAATCTAGGCGTGCGTGGGACGTGGAACAAACCCCAAAATTCTGCATGATGGCCACGTGTTCCTCAGATGCGAATCGCCAGGGGCACCTGTGTAATAACGCAGTGCCGCCCTGTACCTATAAATACACACTTCACAACAGTCATTATCTCTTCTTCCACTCTTGCACGAACCCTAGCGCCACTGCTAGCCCTCGACGATGCCGGCGACGAAGCGCTTCACTGCCGCAACCTCTCCGACGCCGTCTTCACGCCGACCGCGGACATCGTCCTCTCCGCCGTCGCCGTAGGTGTACTCCGTCGCCAAGTTAGGGCACGGAAGATCGAACTGCTCGGCCTCATCTTCCACTCCGTCTAGTAGTTCTTAGTGTGGTAAATAAAACTTCCTTTTTACGACACCGTTGATCCTATGGCTTTGTCACTTTCTACCACAATCAGTTTCTATTCACACAAGTTAGATATCTCTCATACTGCATCTCATAACATGCCTAGTATATTCACTTATGCTTCACAAAGTAGTTAGATTCCTCACTTGTATTGATCTGTGGATTCGTACAAATCTGGAACCAACTCCTTATCTATGAGTGAATGTCTTCGCACGATGAGGTCAATGTCTTCTAAACTGATTTATCTTCAAAATCTTCTGAGAATGCATATGACCTCTTCCCCTTCCCTCGCATCTTAATGCTGTCACAGGTACATGTCCGTGGGAGAATCCTTTGGTTCTCATAGTCTGCATTCATTTGCAGAATTCTTACAGCATCACATAAATTCTCCCGAAGCCAGTTCCTGTTTGTCCAGCAAGCGAAAACCTTTGAAGCCTCTGAACGTATTGAAGCCTTTCAGATTAAGGTTCATGGCTTCAGAAAAATCAGCAAGGAAGGGTGGCAGAAAGCGTCGAGGAGAAACATCAAGAGATCTGCCCGATGACCTCTCAGAGCTGTACAAGACAGATCCTGAAGAGGATTACAATCAGCGCAAGACACGAATCCAATGGATTCGACGCTATTGGGCAGAACAGTGATTCAAGTACAGATTTGTGACCAAGGAATATGCTGAAAAGAATGCCATCAAGCGACCATGGGGAGACATCCTCTACAAAAATCTTCAACCCAGGACCAGAGATGAAGCCATTGAACAAGGCTTCTATCCCTGCATGGTCCGTGGACCACAACCTACGGATGCTGACCCATCGTCCCTGCTATGGTGTCGTGACGACATTCTGTTCAAGCGCAACTTCCAGTTTGCCCAGAACTCAGCAAAGCAGAACAAGAAGACATTGGGACTAGACTTCAACCCTGGTCCTTCTGCTCCAAGGGTTGACGGCACACGTGATAGAGAACCCAATGTCGTCGGTCCTTTCTACAACCTTGAAGGTCTCATCACCCATATCTTGGTTCAAGGGACAGCCATGAATGAGCCTGCAGATGTCGTTGAATCAGATGAAGCGCCTGCAGCACTGAAGCCAAAGAAGCAGCCAAAAGCTTCAAAGCCTGCCTCTGCTCCAAAACTCTCACGAGCGAAGCCACTGGCAACTGCACCTCCTGAAGACAGTGTGTAGTCTGAAGATTTGTCACGCATCTCCAAGCCCCAGAAGGTCAAGATGCCTCTGCCTCACACCGGCCAAGAGCTAACAGCTGCTGCCATTCTGCGCAATGATGCCATTGATCTGTCAAGTGATGAAGATCTTGCAGATGACGCTCTTGAGCAACTCATCAAGAGCAAAGAAGAAGCAAAAATCTTCAATGATCTGCCTCTCTTTGATGTAACAATCATCCACAACTTCATTGATGAATGGTTTGACATGCCAAACATCAGCTTCGAAGATCTGCAACTACCCATTGGCCTCAGTGTCGCCTTCCATGGCGCCATTGCTTCAGAGTTAGCTATCACCCAGCGCATTGTTGAACTGAAGCAAAAGATTGACTATGAAAAGGCTCAGTTCAAGAAGCATATGGCCAAGCTCAACGTGCAATAGGTGAAGAACTTCAAGATTATGCTGCACGAGCTCAAGGAAGCCTTTCTCAAGAAACATGCAGAAGCTCAAGGTTCTCGTGAGCGCATGAAGGTTCTGGCTGACAAATGTGTGCAGGCCTACAATGAGGCTGAGAAGCGCAAGGCCCTTGGGCGTCCTGGCATCGACCCCAGGATGGCAGCAAAGAAGATGAAGAAGCCCGCTACGGCTGAACCTGACGCACCAAGGTAGGAAGCAGATCCCATTGTCTTCCCAACTAGAATGACTGGCTCGAAGCCAAAAAGCCGGTCAACCGCTTCAGAGCTCAAGAAGACGAGGACTGCTGAGGCTGAAGCCAGGAAGAGGAAACATCCTGAAGCCTCTCCTATTGCCCCCTCCAAGAAGAAGATGAAGACCAAGAAAGATCGGGCTGCTCCCACAGAGCCTTTGATAGTTGAACCCATTTCCATGGTTCGTCCTGACGCTGAACGCCAACTGACAATCCATGAGCCTGCTTTCACAGAGGCTCATGAAGCTGAAGACTTTCCAGCAGCTGATCCCATCGCTGCTGAAGACATTGGTCAACATGACCATGTAGAAGATGGTGCAGTCCTTCCTCAGCTCGAGAACAGCAAACTCATCAGCATTGGTCATCCTCTGACGCCAATCGCTCAGGATGCTTCATGGGTTGATCGCCCACAAGAGGAAGAAGACTTTGAGGCCCAGCCAACTCCAACTACACAGGCGTCGCCTGCGTTGCGCAGGCTTCGCAAAGGACTTAGGCCTCCAGTCTCTACGTCTGAAGATGAAACTGCTGAAGACATTCTGGCTGCATCAGCCGATGAAGAAGTCCCACAAGCTGCTACTCCCCTGTCCCACCAAGAAGCGGTTCTCGAGGAGAACGTGATTGTGACCGACCCTCCAGCTCGTCAAGTGGAGGTTGAAAATCTTGAGGCTGCCACCACCACCACCAATGAAGCCACTGACGCTGTCATGGCTGAAGCTAATGTGGAGCCCTCCCCAACAAAAGCATCAGAAGTCAGCGAAGCCACTGATCCCACTGCTTCTGTTCCTGCACCTGCCGCCGGTCCCCAGTTCGACTATCATGTTGAGCACAGGCCTCATGTACAGAAGCCAATCCCAAGATTGCCCAGGTTCCCAGGTCCTGCATCAGCACCTGGATCCTTCAATATCAATGGCTTCAGAGCAGACAACACATTCTTCAATAGCTCCAGGAACCCCTACTCAAGGGAAAGGATATCATCTGATCGGTTCTGGAGCTATCCGCAGCGAAGCTATTACTCCTGCATTCTATACAATCAAGGTCGCATCTTCCCCCACAAGCGTCTTGACATTGAAGCTATAGCTGGTCTGCCCTGTCTGGAAGAAGCTCTGGATTGCTTCAAAGAAGTTGGATTGCTGTCATTCGTCACTGACCAAGAGCATTGGAATGAAGAGTTGCTGCTCCAATTCTATGCCACACTTCACATCCGCGGGTATAACAGAGATCCGAAGACTTGGGTCCTGGAGTGGATGACAGGAAACGTTCATCACGAAGCCAAAGCCTTTGACATCATTGAGCTCACTGGTTTGCCCACTCCTGGCGATCTCTACGAGAATGGCTGTCAGCTTCATAGTGAAGCTATTGAGAGCATCTTTCAGAAGACTGAACCTAATATGAGTCAGATGCTCAGTATGATGAAGCCATTGCCCCAAGATGTTGCTTATCCCATGGAGTTCTTTGTTGAAGACCTTGAGTATCTGCTAATAACCATTTATCACATCATAAGGCGAACTCTCTGGCCAATCACAGGACATTCTCCCCATGCCAAGCTGGAAGGTGCAATGAAGACTTTGGTCTTCTACATTCTTCATGGAAAATGCTTCAATACACAGGATTTCTTCATTCGCCAACTTGCTGCATCTGGCTCTGATCTGTTTGGTTTGAAGTTCTACGCCCCTTGGGTGATGCGGCTGATCAAACTTCACTCCGCTATCTCATATCAGCCCTCGGCCCGCAACCATCGGATCTTTTTGCCTGATGTGGATATGTCTATTGAAGCCATCTATCCTAAGCCTGCCAAGGAACCTCTCAGTCTTCAGAATGCAGAGCATCAAAGTTTCACTCAGAACGTTGAAGGCGTGGAAGCCATAACTCATGTGTATCCTTTGGCTGGCACTACACGTGCACCGCATCCTGCTCTCACTGAAGCCACTGACAGTACAACTGCTCCACGACCCAAGAAGCGCACTCGTGTTCTCAACGACCGAGAGCTTCTTGTGGCTCTTCATCAGAAACAGGATAGGCATCATGACTGGCTGAAGCGTCAGATGCAAAGCCTCTTGGTGGATGTTAATCGCATTCGCAATCTTGCCACCAAGAATGCTTTTGTTGCCCATGAAACCTCTCGCCGCACATGGAAAGGGCTAACGCTGATGTGTTCTGAAGATGATCTTCAAGAGGATGGCTTCACTGAGCGATTCAAGTTTGACTCCACACCTCCTTGAAGGGCAGTGCTGCGACGAACTCCATCCCTTGAAGACTCTGAGTTCTCTTCCTCTGCTGCAACTTTGAATGCCAGAGTGATCGAGGATGAAGACGATGCTACTTCACCGCCACCTCCTTCAGCACGCTTCGACTCTGCTCCAAGCTCTTCAGCACCGCCAAACACCACCAACGACCCTGCTGCTTCACCTACTCCTCATGGGAACGAGTAGATGCTCTATGTCTTCAAACCTTTTTGGTCCTTACTGACAAAAGGGGGAGAAGCATATGAGGTTGATAGTCTTCAAGCGGGTCCATATGGGCGGGTGCTTTATATTTTGCTTCGTGCTTACAACTCTCGTTTTGCTACATTTGGTTCTTTGAGTTGTAACACTTAAACTCGATGGTCGTCTGCTACTTATCTGCCACCTTGTGTTGCGATGATAAATTCCGCATGTGCCATGATAAATTCCGCACTTAGATCATTCTGCAGACGTCCATTTTCCATTATGCATGTCATTATCTTCATATACTTTCACATGCATAGTGGATTGTCATCATAAGTTGAAGTGGATCTCCACAAGTACAACCTGCCATGTGCATTTGCATTCCAAAAGCAAATTACTTATATGCACATCTTCAGGGGGAGCCCTTGCAACTTATGAAGACAATTCCTTATCCTTTACAATTTCACAGATTATATTCACCGTTGAAAACTTCAACTAGTTTGTCATCAATCACCAAAAAGGGGGAGATTGTAAGTGCATCTAATGCCACCCCTAGTTGGTTTTGGAGTATTGACGACAAACCTACTTGAGGGACTAATGTGTTTGTGAGAATTGCAGGATAACACAGGTAGAAGTCCCTCATTGATTCGGTTTTCCTACCAGAGATGACCCCTAAAAATGTATGAAGACATTGAAGTCAAAGGTGGTATATGAAGATATTCACATTGAAGACTATGACAAGAGAAGACATCACATGAAGCCTATGGAGCTCGAAGACTTAGATCTTTCGTAGTTCTTTTTCTTCTTTGTTGAGTCATAGGAACCACCGTACTGTTAAGTGGGGTCCAAGAGAACCAGTCAGAATGACTGAAGTGATGCCTAACCAAAACCTATGTCTTCGAGTGAAGACTATGAGAGCGAATCTTGTCCAGAGTCGGACAAGTCAGCTTTGCTTGTAGCCCAAGTAAAGTTGCCGTGTGAGTTTGAAATCTGACCGTTGGAACACGTGTCAGTTCCTTAGTGACCCAAGGTCATTTCGGACAAATCAGGTCGGGTTGCCAAGTGGCTATAAATAGTCCACCCCCTACAACCATAAACGGTTGGCTGCTCAGATTCAGAGTACGGCTTTTGTCATTTCAGAGCAACCCACCTCGAAGCCTTTGAGAGAGAATTCCTTGCGAGGATAAAGCCCTAACCACCCAGAGCCAAAGAGAATTAGGCATCACTTAAGTCTTCTTGTCTGTGTGATCTGAAGACTTATTACACTTGAGGACTGTGCATCCTCCAGCCGGTTAGGCGTCGCGTTCTGAGCATCCAAGATACATTGTGGATTGCCGGTGAACGAAGTCTGTGAAGGTTTGGGAGTCTACCTTGAAGACTTACCAGAGTGATTGGGCGAGGTCTGTGTGACCTTAGCTCAAGGGGAATACGGTGAGGACTGGATGTCCTGAGCTGCATGTTCAGGACTGGGTGTCCGAGAATGTGTGTCCTAAGGTTTAAATACCTAGCCGCCCTAACCAGACGTACAATTGTCACACCAACTGGAACTGGTCCAACAAATCATTGTCTTCAGTGAGTCACTGGTTTCATCTTCCCTTCCCTTTACTTATTGTTACTCCTTGTGAAGTCATTGTATGTTCGCACTATCTTTTGTCTTCACTGAGTGACTGCGTGTTCTGTGTGGCTTCACAATATCTTCCTACCTGATCCTTACTACATTGCTGCTATTAGTCATTGTGCTTTCACTCTATTGAATACTTGACTATGGCTTGCCTAGTGTAGTCTACCTTCCGCTGCAGGGTAATAGGTTTATTTCTATCGTTTGTCTTCATAACTTCCATGTTTTGAAGACTTTCATAAAAATCGCCTATTCACCCCCCCTCTAGTCGAGATAACGCACTTTCAAAGTGGAGATGCATTGGATGCTCGGCTCACTCACAAGGAAGGTGTTGTCACCATGTGCTTATTGGAGTCAAGCTAGGATGATCAATGAACTACTTTGTACCTTCAATTGGTATCTACTATATCCTTCCAATGTTATCTCGGTAACAAGTATCTTCATATACTTCATGCACACATTTCTTGCATCAACCTTGTGTAGGTTGTATCATGGCATGTTATCCATTCTTTCTTGTGATACTTGTTTCCTTTCTCAAAGCATCCCAACAATGATGTCTTGTTGCTAGTTGTGATGTCTTTGATGTTCGTGTGGTTGGAATTTATTTATACACAATAAGACCATATCTAGCCACGTGCTATGCTCTCAAGCAAGTATCTTATTGGTATATGTATGACTTCCTTTTGGATATCTTGTTCCTTCGTGTTGTAACTATTTCGGGTGTACATCCTTCTTTGTAAATATATATATCATCATGATTTCGTCTACCTAGAATCTTATACACTTGAGAGAAGTTGCATATCTAGATGATATCCTTTCTTTCACGTCCACCTTGTCTTTCTTATGTTATTTCTTTGGTGGCTCCGTGAAAGCTTTTGCCTTGAGTACGTGTCTTCTATCGTTGCATCTTGATGCGCTCTTGTGTGGTGAAGATTATTTTCCTCATGCTTATCTTGACGAGGTTTTTGCCATCTTAATTGGCATCCCTCGTCTTGATGCGCCTTTCATCTTCTATCTTCACCGCGGGTTGTCACAAGCATAGGTTCTTTATATGCTTATTAGTTAGCTTGTGAACCCATTTGCTAGTTGTATGTGGGAATGATAGGCCTTGCACTGTGTTGCCTCATTTTTTTCAATACTTTATTGATGCTTAATGCTCATCCGTACATTAGTCTTCTCAAGTGCATTGCCTTGACTCACACACATCATTTTGGTTGAGCCCATTCTTAAGTTGCCTTTTTCACTTATTGCTCAACCATGTGTTTTTTACATGTACTAGGCTTAGTTTCCTATATGCTCACTTGCACTTGTTGTAAGTTTCTATTGATTTTGGGGGAGCTATGATCCTATTTTGTGCACTTTGTATCCAAATACAAAAATTCTTGATGTGCACAAATCATGGGGAGCTTCTCTAGTTTCTTTAGAACTCTACTCCGCTCTTATCATAATATCCTTTATTCATGTGGCTCGTAGGATCATTGGCCTAGTTGGTTCAATTGGTATCTTTTGATAGCTTGCTTCAATTGGTATCTTTTGATTTCTTGATTGCTTGTTTCTCTCTTTGATTATGTCTTTGTGGCATATCTTCCTTTTGAAATCTTTGGGCCTCAATATAGTTTGTCTTCCTCCAAGTATTTACTGTTGGATATGTGTATTGCATTCCACTCTCTTGTTGAGAAATACACAATTTATGGAGGACCACAATATATATTGGCCCTCTAAGCTTTTCGCCCATTTTGGCAATCGATGCCAATGGGGGAGAAGTTTCAGAGAGTTTTGTGGAGAAGCTTTGGTTTATGTTTCCTAAGCATTTGCATCTCATACACATGCATTATTGGTTGTTGTGTTGCTTGGTGATGCATAATTCCTTATATAAACTCTCGTGAAAGTGATTGTCATCAATTACCAAAATGGGGGAGATTGAAAGAACATGCGGTGCCCCCATGTTTGGTTTTGGTAATTGATGCCAATCTCTATGGACTAATGGTTTCCTTGAGTTATATTTGAAGGTTTTGTCCATAGGCTTTTCTTGGAGTACATGTGTTGGTTTCAAGGAGAGTTTGTGTCGACCAAGGTGCTATTCAAGGAATTATCCAAAGATTGGTCATTTGAGAGTTGAGCTTATTGCAAGCATGTCTTGAAGAAGAAGATTGTGTGATCATTCATGTTTACCTTCAAGACATCATCCAAACGAAGAGAGTTGGAAAGATTCAAGGTTGATCAAGACTAAGTCAAGAGTGAATCAAGTTGATCAACTCACAAAGAGTAGAAGATGTACCGAGAGGGATCAAGTGATCCCATGGTATGGTAAGCATTGTCCATTGCACTTTGTGAACTAACCCATGGTTTATGTGAGAGTTCTACGTGGGGTTAGGTACGTGTTCATGGGCTTGTGTCAAGAGGAAGATATCACTCAACCCATGGAGAGGGTGACATCAAGTGGTGATCGTCATCAAGATTGCCGTGTGCAAGTTCAAGTGGATCATCGCGAAGAGATCAAGTGCTTGAAGCTTGCCGTCCATTGTGGTGACAATGGACTTGTGAAGATGTGCCGAAGAGTGGCTCACCCATAGTGGACTATGGGGGGGCAATCATCTAGTCTTCATCGAGCCAACACAATCAAGAAAGGTGGTCCCACTTGAGGGAGTCAAGATCGTCATCATCTAGCTCAAGTGGACCATGTGCAAGGCGAAGGTTTGCCCTTGATAGGTTTTCTATTTTACCGGTCTCATGGTGGTAGTTTGGAGACCGGGTTATAGGATCGTTTTCCGTACTATCAAGGGGGGCTCTCAAGTTGGTAGCTTGATCGTATCGTTAGTAGAGAGCTCAAAACATTGCATCCTTGCATCATATTTCTTGGTTCTTGTTTGGTTCTCTTTGTGAGTCTTAGAGCTTATGGTCATCTTGATGACAAGCTTGAGTTCATCGAAAACAGAGTTCGCATGCATCTTCTATGATGTTTTCGGTGTTGGAGGTTTTACCGGTCTTTTCCGAGGAAGGGTTCTCACCATTTTCTTATGGGCCTTTTCTCATTTGCTTCTTATTGATATTTCTTTCAAGATTGTGTTAGCCCTTGTCGCTAGCTTTCCAACAAACTTGGTTTCATCGAATTCAGAGTCCGTTTGCAAAAGTTGTGGCAGTTTTGGTGTTCTGAAAAGGCTGCAGCGGTACTACCGCGAATTGGAGCGGATGTAATTTTTTACTACCGCTCCAGAGCAGTACTACCGCGGCTCCTACAGCGGTAGTACCGCTCCGGACCAAAAACTCGTCCCAAGTCTTGCGGTGGTAGGCCCGGATGTATTTTTTTAGTACCGCTCGCAAGCAGTAGTACTGCTACCATTTGCGGTAGTACCGTGAGGTCGAGCGGTAGTACCGTGAGGACGAGCGGTAGTACCGCTACGGCGGTTCTTCTGGCCTTTTGCCTCCTCGCTATTGTTTTTCAAAGGGGTACTTCCGCCCTAGCGGTAGTACCGCTCCTTGGAGCGGTAGTACCGCTTTGTGCGGGTTGTGAGCATAACGGTTGGATTTTTCCCCACCTATAAAAGGGGGTCTTCTTCCCCAATGAACCTAATCCTTTTAGCTCATGTTCTTCCCCCATTGTTGACCTTCTTCGAGCTAGCTAACTCTCAATCCCTCCAATGATTCTTGCTAGTTCTTGAGGGAAAAGAGAGAGGAGATCTAGATCCACGTTTCCACCAATCACTTTCTCCTCTTTGTGAGGGGAACCCCTTGGATCTAGATCTTGGAGTTCTTGGTGTTCTCCTTCTTGTTCTTCCTCTCATTTTCCTCCCTAGCATTAGTTGCTTCGGTGGGATTTGAGAGAGAAGGACTTGGGCACTCCGTGTGCCCTTGCCATTGCATTTGGTGCATCGGTTTGAGTTCTCCACGGTGATACGTGGAAGTGAAGTTTGAGAAGCTTATTACTCTTGGGTGTTTGGGCACCCTAGAGCTTGTTCCTCTTGGGTGCCTTGGCGCCCTAGACGGTTGGTGTTGTTCGGAGCTTAATCATTGTGGTGTAAAGCTCCAGGCAAGCGTCAGGGTCTCCAATTAGGTTGTGGAGATCACCCCGAGCAATTTGACGGGTACCGGTGACCGCCCCCAAGGGTTGCCAAAGTGTACGGGTTCGGTGACCGCCCCCAAGGGTTGCCATTTGTACGGGTTCGGTGACTGTCCTCAAGGGTCCCTTAGTGGAATCACGGCATCTTGCATTGTGCGAGGGCGTGAGGAGATTACGGTGGCCCTAGTGGCTTCTTGGGGAGCATTGTGCCTCCACACCGCTCCAAACGGAGATTAGCATCCGCAAGGGTGTGAACTTGGGGATACATCATCGTCTCCGCGTGCCTCGGTTATCTCTTACCCGAGCTCTTTACTTATGCACTTTACTTTGTGATAGCCATATTGTTTCTTATCATATATCTTGCTATCACCTAGTAGTTTATCTTGCTTAGCATAAGTTTTTGGTGCACATAGGTGAGCCTAGTTGTTGTAGGTTTTGTGCTTGACAAATTAACCACTAGGTTTATTCCGCATTTGTTCAAGCCTAAACCGTAATTATTTTAAAGCGCCTATTCACCCCCCCTCTAGGCGACATCCACGATCTTTCAGTCAGGACCAAGGATGAAAAGGAGAAGAACATAAAAAGGCATCTAGAAGCCAAAAATCTCATGGTGGTTCCCCGAAGGGGCTCGCAATACAGTTTGCTCCAGCGAGTCTCCATAACTCCATCGAGTTTCTTAAATCCCTCACAATGCCATAGGTGGAGGCTGCCTTGTTTTGGAAAGTGCATCTATTCCATTCTTCCCAGATCTCCCAGCATGCTGCCAGCAGTATGGTTTTTGCTCCTTTCCTTTCCTTTGGCGCTGCCTTGTTGATGATTTCTCTGATGATCAACATCAGCCGCTTCTGGTGCCACTCATCCTTCGGCGTGAAGGTGGAGAACCCGCGCCATGATGCCACCTGTTGCCACACGCTCCATGCCTTGGGGCATTCCCACAATATGTGCTTGCTTGTTTCAAGATTTCTGTGGCAGAGCTGGTAGAAATAGCCGTTCGGCCATCCCCGACGCTGGAGCCTGTCGTTGGACCAGACTCGGTCCTGTAGTAGCAGCCAAAAAAACATCTTTATCTTCCCTGGAGCCCAAGTTTTCCATATGATGTCATCGAAATCTGACAAAGTGTCGGCCTTGGAACTGCATTTTGTAAGCAGAGTTTGCTGTGTATCGTCCTTTCGCCTCTAGGTTCCACCGAATTTGGTCCCTTTCCTCTCCATTGAGTGTGATGTTTGCCTCTCGAATTCTTCGGTGCAACTGCAGGAAATTTGGCAGTAGCTGGTTGACATCACCATGCTCAAGGTCGCTAATCCAAGCGTGGTTGTGAAACGCTTCATAGACAGTCCTGTTTTTGCGCCGGGAGTGGTGGAACAGGTTTGGTACCTCTGAGCAAGGGTTCCTGGTCCCAGCCAGGTTGATTGCCAGAAGATCACTGTTTTGCCATCGCCAACAGTCACCGTTGTTGCTACGGCAAATAATTCTCTGTCATCCTTGTCGCATGGCGGTGGTGTGCCAACCCATGATCTATCCAGGTCATTCCATGCAATCCATAGCCAACGAAGCCGAAGGGCTCGGCTGAAACTTTGAAGGTCCAGGATCCCGAGCCCACCCCTCTTAGTTGGAGTACACACCGTTGGCCAGTTTACCTTGCAGCTCGCCCCTGTTATTGCCTCCTCCTGCTTCCAAAGGAATCTCCTCCTGCACTTGTCAATCTCCTTGAGAAGCTTTGGTGGCACTCGCAGCACTAAGAGGGCAAAGGTGTGCATCGCGCTGAGGACGCTCCGGACCTGCACTCTTCTACTGGCAAAAGGGAGCAGCCAACCTTTCCATCCTGCTAACCTAGCTCTAATTCTATCGATGAGGAACTGCAGGTGCACTAATCTAAGCCGCATGGTCATCATGGGGAGGCCTAAGTATTTTATAGGGAAGGAGGTAATGGAGCCTCCAAAACTACCGAGGATCTCAGCGAGATCAAAATTCTCGCATCTGACCGGTGTTGCTGTTGATTTCGCTGGGTTGACATGTAGGCCAATGGCTTTTCCGAACTCATTTAGGATCTCCATGATAGGGTCTATTTCATGCCGGTCCGGGTTTGCGAAGATGACCGCGTAGTCCGCATAGAGGCTGACTCTGAGCTTGATCTCTCAGCCTGGCAATGGTGCAATCAGGTCTTGCTCCACTGCCGCTTTGAGCACTCTATGTAGTGGATCAATGGCTAGGATAAATAAGAGCGGCGAGAGAGGGTCACCCTGCCGCAGCCCCTTGCGGTGTCTAATCCTTGGCCCTGCGATGTCGTTGAGCAGGAAGGTCGACGAGGAGGTGGAGAGGAGGAGAGCAATCCAATCTCGCCATCGTGCGCTAAAACCTAGCTGTTGAAGCATCTCTAGCAGATAATCCCAAGACACATTATCAAAGGCCTTTGAGATGTCTAATTTGAGTAGCAGGACCGGAGTCTTCTTGGCGTGGAGGGACTTGACGCAGTTTTGCATGTAGAGGAAGATGTCATGTATGCATTTGGTTCGGAGGAAACCCGTCTGCGGCGGAGAGATCAAGTTTTGAATCACCGTAGCTAAGTGGAGGGAGAGCACTTTCGGGATCAGTTTTGCTATGGAGTGTATCAGACTAATGGACCTGTAGTCGGTGATTGTAGCGGCGCTATCTTTCTTTGGAAGTAGCACTACAACAGTTGTGTTGAGCATCTGGAAATTTCCTCCGGCGAGGTGGTAGAACTGATGGAAAACCTCCATGATATCCCTCCTTATGGTTTGCCAGCAAGTTCTGAAGAAAACGCCGGAGAACCCGTCCGGGCCAGGTGATTTCTCCGGCGATTGTTTGATTGCTTGCCATACTTCATGCTCGATGAAAGGGTTGTCTAGCCCGCCTCCTTGCACCCATGGCATGTCGATGTAGCTCCAATCAATTATGCTGGCTCGGCCCTGTCTAGTCCCTAAAGATCTATCGAAATGTCTGTGGACTAGTTCATCCTTTTCATCATGAGTTGTGGCAACTCCAGCCGGTCCTTGCAATGAGTGACTGAAGTTTTTTCCGCCTGACATTGATCTTGGCCTGGAAGAAGGCCGTTTGGGCATCGCCTGCTCGCAGCCATGTTATCCTAGATGCCTGGCATTTCCGAGCCCTCTCCACCACCGCTAGCCCTAGGATTCACAGTTTCCAAAGCTTTCGCGGGTGGAATTCTCCCTCTGTGAGGGGCCGGCGTTCTTGTGTGATGTCCAGGCGTAGCATAACCAGCGTTGCCAGCTACAGTTGTACTTTTGCATCACTAAACAACTATTTACTCCAAATTTTTAGGTCTCTGGCTACCCGATGCATCTTAATGTTCAGGCGAGCGAAAGCACAAGTTGTTGGGGCTGGGCGTTGCCATGCTCTTTCTACAGTCTCGTGAAAACAAGGGAACCTTGGCTAGAATGAAACGGAACCGCGGCGCCTAGCGAGGGGTTGCAGCTGCTACGAGGAGCAGCGGGCAGTGATCCGAGCATGAGGTGGAAGCCGCGTGCAGCATGAAATCAGGGAACATGCCATCCCATTCGACTGTGCAAAAAAACTTATCTATACTCACAAGAGTTGGGTCCTGGCGTTCGCTACTCCATGTAAAACACCCATTTTCGCATTTGATCTCTCTTAGCTCACCGGCGACGATTGCCGCTCTAAATTTTCCCATGATCCTCCTATTTATGTTGCTATTGTTTTTGTCGCGGGTCTCCTAGATAATGTTGAAATCACCATTGAGGATCCAGGGCTCGCCTTGGGGAGGGGCGCTTCTCACTAGTTCAGCCAGAAAACTATCCTTTCGCACCCCCTCAGATGGACCATAGACCGTTGTCAGCCAAAAACTAGACCCTGAGGAGAGGACTGAAACTTTGACCGTGATGGAGAACTCGCCGATCACATGGGACTGGATTCAGACCGAGGTCGAATCCTAGAAGATGGCAACGCCTCCTCTTGTGCCATTAGCTGGCAAGACGATGCATTCATCAAGTCTCTGCCCCCTACTTCCCTAGCAATCGCGGCTGTCCACTCCTCAAGCTTGGTCTCCTGAATGCAAAGAATGGTGAGGCGGTGTGTGTTTGCAGTGTCTTGCACTACAGAGCATCGAGCGGGGTTGTTTAGGCCCCAGACATTGCAGCTCATGATCAGGCAGGTTGTGCTAGTCATTTCGAACCAAGATCATTCGCAAGAGGCTGGCCATGGAGACGAGCCCGACATGGACGACGACGACTACGTTTTACTGAAAATAGAGGCGAGTACACAATCCTACCATCCGGGGGTTGCCGGCAGCCACCAATAGGCCCAATAACCCCGCTGGCAAACATCTAGCAACCATGCCCAGCTACTGTTACAACTCGCGAGCCCTAAGGCAAACATACTACAACCTAACTTCATCCAGCCCATGGTTGGTCGTTGTCGACTATAGTGGTGAACTAACATGGGGAGACCGGACGGCCGGAGGCCTCTCCGTCAGGGCCAAGCATGCCAGTAGCTGCCTTGAGGGCTTGGGCATCCAGGCGGGTCAGCCACGCGATCGCGATGATGCCATCGTCTATCAGAGGCTCGTCGAAACGGAGGATGAGCGCCTCAGCCGCAGCCACCGTCATCTTCTACTTCGATCCCAGGACCCCGAGGCCATGCACGAGGCGTAACGTTGCTCTCTGCGCGTGGGGCACTGACGACGGGTTGCTTGCTTGGCAAGCGCTGGCCCAGACTGGAACACTGGGCGCTCTGGTCTTGGGGGGGGGCTTGTCTCTTGCTGGAGGCTTGCTGACCACCAGAGTAGGCACGCTGGTGAAGAAGGGGAGGGTTGGTGGCCGCGGAACCTCGCTTCCACTGCCACCTCCAAGCTACAGCTCGGTCACCTGCCTGGTCATGGCCCCCAGCTGGAGCGCGTGTGAGGTCGTGGTGGTGGGGGTGTGGCGTGCCAGGGACAGCGCCGGCTCCATGTCCAGAGACTCCTCGCTGGCTCCGTCTTCGTCACCAAAATTGAGAGGCTTGTTCAACTTGGTCGCGATCACCTCGTCCAGCACCGAAGCCACGGCGTCGGGGCGCTTGGGTGAAGTCAGCTGTTTCTTGGCCCCCTCAAAGAATTCAGCCACTGGATCGTCCGCCGGCGTGGTTGAGGAGGATGCAGCGTCACGGTGTAGCTTGCGTGGCGGGGCGAGAAGGGACACAGCCCCCCTGCCCCGGTGCTGCAGCCTCTCCTTGGCGGGCTCCTTGCCTCAGGAGGCAGATGGGCAGGCGCCCTCTCTGCTCTTGCCCCTCGATCCGCCAGGGGCGCGCTCTCGGGCGGGTTGTTTGCATGCACCGGCTTCGAGCTACCGGTCCCCAGGTGCACATTGGCGGTGCCTCAACACCGGGGTGCGGCTGCGGTGCCTGGTGCTGGCCGCGGACGCCTTGCCATGGTCGCCCGCGCGCCCCCTCCTTAGCAGCGTGTCCTTCCATGAGCGCCGGTGGTAGCCCGGGTCATCTCCGTCATGTTCTCTGCGTGCGCCACCCAACGGCATCCCCTTGCAGCCGGAGGAGGTGACGCGCGGCAGCGGGCGCAGCAGGGGCGCCGGGGCCTGCGCGGGCCGCCCATCCTCGACGCGCATGGTCGAGACCCCAGGGTCGATGCGGGGGTATGGCCGGTCATCCTCATCATCGTCGTCGGAGGGGAGGCCTCTCTGCGGCGAGTGCGAGGAGCGCGGCGAGAGCGGCGTCCAATCTTCAGCACTGTCGACATGCAAGAGCAGGTCGTACTGCAGCAGCTTTGGCGGGGGGGGGGGGGGGGGGGGGGCTCGGTGGCGAGTAGCCATGCATCTCCTCCATGCGGCCCGCCCCCTCGCATGCTTCCAGATCGTGCACTTGGTCGGGATGAGGGAGAGGTTCCAGACCTAGACCCAGGACGCGAAAAGCTTAGTGTCAACGCGCTCAAAGGTCCGGCTGTCGAGGCGGTCGACGATCACCTTGTCTCCAATGGCCTCCACGGCGCCCTCGAGCGTCTAGAGCTGCATGGGAAGCTTCTCGATGACCACCCGGACGTGCAGCATCCACTTCTGGTGCACAACATGGGCGTCCTCTCGCCACGGCTCGAGCAGGAACGACACCCCATCGACGGTGAGCGAGTCGTGCCGCATTGCCAGGTCCTTGTGCGCCGGTAGGTTGAAGAAGATGAAGAAGTCTTCGGGGTCATGGGCGGTCACTCTCAGCAGGTGGGACGGGATCTTGAGCTCCCTCTCCAACGCCCACCGCGGTGATCACGACGGCGTGTTGGTTCAGCAGGAACACCTGGTGGTCCATTGCAGGGGTGGAGGCGATGACCTTCTGGCTGTTGCGCGGGTGACGGGCATGGTCGATGGCCGGTGCGAGCTCCATGGCCACAGGGGGTGGTGAGGGGCGGGCAGCAGAGGTGGAGGTGTCAGTGGTGGCGAGGAGCCGCGGGCAGGGAGACCGGGCGCCCAAGATCACCCAACCGCTCTCTAGCAGAGCCCGCCCTCTCTTGTTGCGTGGATTTTGCGGGCATTCCCAGCTGTAGTGCCCCTGCCGCTTGCAGATGATGCAGCGCAGGGGGTCTCTACAATCTATCATACGATGGCAAGTGCTAAGGCATCGGAAATAGAGACCTTTGAACCTGCTTAAAAAGGCCTCGCGGACGGAGTTGTGGCGATGGCGACGGGGAGAGGAGAGCTTTTTACGGATCCGTCCGGAGCCCGCTGGATCAGAGCACGTGCGCCGGTTCTTGCGGGATTTATGAAGCGTCCGGCCATCTTCAATGCCATCTTCAATGCCTCTATCCGCCAGCCGAACTCGGGGGGACGACATCACCACAATGGATTTGAGGCGATTGCCCCCAAACTGGGGAGGCACGGAGTTGTCCACCGGGATAGAGGCCGCAGCATGCCAATCTGCGTCAGATTCGCACGGGGAGAACGAGGCCGAGGCACAGATCTGCGGCGACAGGGCGGCAGGGGTCTCCGGCACCTGGGACGGACCGCTGGACGCAGCCCGGATCTCCCCCTTCTCTGGGGTGCTCCAGGCGAGGCTGACGGTCGGCGAGGCCGGGGCCCCCACATGGGAGTAGCGCGGCATGGCCAGGGGCGGAATCCCCGACGGTCGGTAGTAGGGGCTAGGGCGTGGGTGGCCGCCGCTGCCGGAGCGGCCGGCGGCGCGGGAGGGGGAGGAGGGGGGCGGGCTCTCTCCTCGAGATCCTTTTCGTTTCCTTTACTCTCCAGGCGAACCCTCCTGCATAATGAAAATTTACAAACATGTACTCCTCCGTGAACGTTTAAAATACCAAATAGTGATTTAAATATTATTATATTAGTTTACAGAGGAAGTAGTATATTACTAGGAAAACATTTTGATTCAGCCGGCTGATCCCAGCGATTGCGTCCGTCGCCTCCAGCGTTTGGCACGTGTCCCAGGCTGGTTTATCCTTGTCTCCTTTCCCGACTTTTTTTTCCATTCGTTTTATCTGCCCACTGCTTGAGTCGTTGTCTCTTCTTCCCCTATGTCCCTCTCACGCTTCTCTCTCTTTCTCGGTCTCTCGCTAGTTGCAATTGTCAATTGACCCATCCGCCATTGTAAATGCAACCGTTAGTGCAAACCTGCTGCCCTCAAGTGCCAACGCTATGAGCTATCCTTATAAGGCCGCCGACAATGTCACCGCTGCTTTTGCAAGCCGAGATGGGCGCCGCTGCAGGCGACCACTGTATGCAGCAGGTGGTGGGGACGCTGTAAGCAATCACACGACCAGTGCTTCGGCAACATGACCGGTGCTGCCGGGCGCCGGTGCTCCGAGCTCGCCGGGTCACAACATCTCCTATGTTGCGGACGCAACTTCGGCAACATGACCGATGTTGCGAGCTTACCGGATTCCCTAATGTCACGGCCGCTGCTTCGACAATATGGCCAGTGCTTCCGCAACATGCTCATTGCTGTGGCCGCTGCTTCGACTACATGGCCGGTGCTACGGCAACATGCTCGGTGCTTCCACAGCATGCCCGTTGCTACGACCGCTGCTTCAACGGTGCTGTGGCAACATGGCCGGTGCTTCCGCAACATGCTCGTTGCTGCGGTCGCTGCTTCGACAACATGGACGGTGCTGCGGCAACATGGCCGGTGCTTCCGCAACATGCTCGTTGCTGCGGCCGCTGCTTCGACAACATGGCCGGTGTTGCGGCAACATGGCTGATGCTTCCGCAACATGCTCGTTGTTGCGGCCGCTGCTTCAACAACATGGCCGGTGCTTTTGTCGGGGCTGTAGCAACATGGCCGGTACTTCGCCGGTGCTGCGGCAACATAACCGGCGCTACCGCAGCATGCTAGTTGTTGCGGCCGTTGCTTCGACAACATAGCTGGTGATGCGGCAACTTGGTCAGTGCTGCGCAAACATGGCCGGTGCTTTAATAACATGCTCGTTGATGCGGACGCTGTGGGATGCTTGGTTGTAACCGCGTTGGGCATGGCCGAGGATGTTCGTTGTGAGTTGTGACAATGCTGAGGCTGGTGGCCTGCATGTTTCAGCCGAAAGGGAGACTCGATCGTGAGGCTAAGCCGATGCTAGATGCTTGATTGGGCTTGATCCAAAGGCTCACCACCCGGCTGATTTCTGTGAGAAATCAGTCGGATGACGCCTAGCGTCGCCCCATAGTAATATGTGTATATGTATATTTTTTATCAAAACGAGCCCTGCCTCCGTTTGGCATTACAGTACATTCCGCTTCCGTTTCCATCCCTCGGACTCGCGACTACCAAATGTTGTCCCTTCCTCTTCCTCCCCATGCCGAAGCCCCAAACCCCAAGCTCCCGACCACCTCCGCCTGCCTCCTCCGCCCGCACGGCCGTCTCCTGCTCGGGTCCAGGTCCAGCAGAGCTGCCACGAAGAATCTCTCGGCTGCCTCCCCGGATGCTTCGAGCCTGCGCCTCGCCTCCGTGGCCGCGCCCTCCCCGCGCGCCTCTGTCCGACGCCCAGACGGCGGCGGCCTCCTCGTCCTCTCCGTCGCTGCTTCCGCGGTACGGCCCCCTGCCCTGTGCTCCGCATTTTAAAGCTCATATCAAGCTCCTAACCCAACGAGTGTCCGCTGGAACCGGGGCCGCTTTATCCAAAGCCACTCACTCAGCTGATTGCATGTGGTAGGCCGAAAATATATAATAGAACACCTGCACCAGGTCCTTCCTATCTAGCCATCCATTCTACGCTTCACGATTCGTGCAAACACATTTCTCTTTTTTGTTTCTCTCACATAAAACATGTTTTGAAGTTCAAACCTTTTCAGCGTGGCAAAGCTTTCTATCTAGAATGTAGGATAAATCTTTCATATTTAAAACATGTTTTATGCGAGAGAAACAAAAAAGAAAAAATTTCAGATAGAAAGTTAGTTGTGTTGCACAGATCTTAAAGCAATATTGGACAGTTAGGATAGCAGGTCCCGGGTGCAGATATTCTAAAAATCCACGTCCTGTGGTAGACTAGTGTTACTGCACTAAAATAATGAAGGCATGGCACGTCCGGATTCGTAACCAGCTTATGTTTTTGTGCCTAACGGGTCTCCTTTAAAGCAGGATTTAGGGTGGAAAACTTACTCGGTTTGAACAAATCACTCTATAATCTACGGAGAATATATCAATATCTAGAACTTTTGTACTCTAATCACACTGAATATTAATGACTTTAGACGTTTGATTTTTTAAGTTTTTATTTGACATATCAAAGAAGTCAAAAGTCCTCCCTGCGCGAAAAAACGGAAGCCAAATGCTCTCCGTTTGCCAATCTGAAAACAGCATTCCGCAAGTTAAGTTGCAGAAAATTCAGTCACTGACCCAGTCCGTAAATGATATCTATGCATATTTGGGTTTTTCTAGATGCGCAGGTGCTCAATTTGGCTCTTATAAGAAGTACCCAGTCCTGCCAGGTTTATTCTGGACAATTTGGCTCCCATCTATAATTTGTGCTTGCAGCGTCTATGCTTAGTCCGGGAGTACATGTTTCAGGAACCTACTGTTTCTGCTGATCACAGTTACTATCTTGTGTAGGTTGCAATATCTGCCAGCTTCATATTCTTTTCGGCGGTTCCCTCCATGTTGGTAGGTTGATCCATTCGGTAGAACTTAAAATTCTAAAAGGGAAATGATGCAGAGCATCCTATGGACATCACCATGTCAAGAGTCTGTTTGGGAAGTGACACGTGTGACATCTACTTCACATACATAAAGGTGAATCATCTCCTTTACACGTGCTCACTTGACCCTTTCGAGGATGGTATACTACTTGACACCCCCCTCGTGTGCATGCATAGGTATTGTCGGAACTTCACGGATGACGAGGAGGAGTGCAAGCGCCAAGGAACACCTACACCATCCGCGAGGGAAGCCTGGAAGAGAAGACGGAAGAAGAAGGAGCTCCAGAGTCTTCAGCGACCGGACGACCGGAAGCCACCGGACGTCCGACCCTCTACAGCCGTCGGACGACCGACGACACCGGACGTCCGACAAGTCCCAGGCACCGGACATCCGACGTTTACCGGAAATCCGGTGCCACCTGTCCCGAGAAGAATCAGCGGACGTCCGACGCGCGCCAGACGTCCTGAGCCATCGGACGTCCGACCCCCACCGGTCGTCCAGTACCTGCCTGTGTGCAGCTGCGGGCCTTTGGCCTTGTACCCCTCTCCCACTTACCCCTTCGTGGCTAAGACTATAAATAGACCACCTCCACCTCCTTTCTAAGGTTAGCGTTGTGATAGTTCATTTGAGAGATAGAGCTACGTTCATCCATATCGGATCTACTCCTTGAGAGAGACCGCGGCCCCTCTTCGGAGAAGATCCACCTTGGATTCAAGACCTCCTTGCGGAGAAGATCCCCTTGTGGATTCAAGACCTCCTCACGGAGAAGAACCGGTTACCTCTTGTATCGTCCGTTGTTGATTTTGGATCTTGTATCTTCCTTTGTGTTCATGGATCTAGCGCATGTGTGATCATTCTTGTTGGTTTGAGTGTTCTCTTGTGTTCCCCTCGTTTCCCTCCTTGTGTTCTTCGCGTTCTTCGCGGGATCCGCTCCTTTCGTGAAAGATCGGGTCACTAGGGTTCTACCCTACATCAGGGAACATGTAACAATTATGGATATGGATATGCTAAACATTTTCAGGATTGCAAGAGGGCAGCAGAGTCTCTTGAAAAGTCATTTGATCTCACAAGGGAGAAGCTTCCTGAAACTATGGCTTCAGTGAGACAAGTTGGAAAGGAGATCGGTGATTTGAGTGTTGATCTCAGCGACCTAAGGCAAGTAATTAACACTTTGGCTATGGTAGTTACTTTCAGATACTGTTCACTTGCTGTATCTGCCATCCACTGACATGACTCTTTCTAAGCTTGTATTCTGATTACTAGATGCTGCCTTTTCTCTCTCTCAAGAGCACTAGATCACAACTTTGTGTGCACATGCTGACAACTTTTGCAATATACATTGCTACTATGTTGTGTGAAAGACCACAAATTCCTTAATAGGGGAATAATTTATGGATAACTAATAATATTATCATTCTCTAGACCAGTCAAGAATTGAATAAGGTTGTCAGGAGTTCATTTAGCATTGTTCATACAGCTGACGCTCAACTTCGCCAGCTGGCAACCTCTGCCCAACAAGGTGATCTTTGCTCTAGTGGTATTAACTTCTAACATGTCTCAAGGACCATGGCCAAGGTTTTTTGCCTGAGCATTTCTTGCACTTTATAGGAACAGCTCAGCTGGTGGCTAATCGGAAGAAAGCGGTAGGGGAGCCACTGGTGGCTACTACCATCAGAGAAGTCCGTGAGTTGATTGCGGACATCCGCTCAGGATTTGGAAAAGCCTTCAGCATCGCAAGCCTTTTCATGTGGGCATCAAAGTTTTGGTCCAGGCGTCCTAAGAACAATTCGTAGTTGGATAATGCGCTGTTTCTGCCAGATGAATTAATCCTATCAATGTTGCTACTGATAGACCCACTTGGATCGTGGTAGGCTAGATCTTTCCGGTAACCTACCTTCCTTGGGTGCGGAAAAGCTCGATCCAGAGCTGGCCATGGTGATGTAGAGACCGGTGATCGCAGAGAGATCGAGATGGAGAGGTGGCAGTGGTGCTTCCCGTGAGCACTGCGATTGCCCTAAATCGGAAGGGGATATCGGTAGGAAGTCTGGCGGCACGGTGAACCTCGTACCGTGCGCCCTGGCTCCCACCTCTTTATATATCGCAGGTCACAGGGGCCCACCAACCATAGAACGATTGGGCGCCCCTGATCAGGGCCCGATGGGCCGTTGAGTTCACTCGGTGGAAAGATCAACCTAACAGCTACGAGCATATGGTTCAACTGGGCAGGACATAGCTTCCTGTCTTCCGCACGGCTATCGGTCACCGGCTCACCGCTCATGAGGTCTAGGAAAAGGAGACCGCAGCCATTGTTGAGCACTGGATTATGTTCCTTGGAAATGCCAATTAATATGTTCTAGAATTACACCTAAAAGTACTGGTTCGATTTGAAGTGAACTTGCATCAGATTTGAAGTGAACTTGCATCAGTTGCAGGCGTTGAAGCTCATATATACATCTGCTTAGCTTTGGTGCACAGATTATTTGTAATCTGTGCATTTGTTAGCAACTTTATTTGCTGGATTTTGGTTTATATATTTTTTGAATTCAAGAGTTGGTAGGGGCCGCGCAGACACGTGCCTCCTCTATTATAAATTATGACGTCCACTTTCCCGAAGGTAATATTTAGAGAATGAATTATGTATGCTCATCTGTTGTTGTTGCATCATCATTGTTACTGAAATCTTTGCACGATAGATAATCTTTTTGTTAAGTGTTGGCAAGGGCCGCGCGAACGCGTACCCCCTCTATCATAAATTATGACGTCCACTCTTCCAGAGGAAGATGATAAAGCAGTGCGCGCTCACAAGGTGCAATGTAGGCCACCGATCTAGGCCATGAGACTTCTTGATCTCTCGTTGACCACGTCCAGGTAAGTGAGTTCCAAGGAAGCCCTGCGTGGCGTCTAAATAGTCGGCTCTAGCTCCCGACAATGCCCGAGTCCTCGATGTGGGACTAAACGTGAGTACAAGTTCTGGTGGCTTCTTGAAAGCTGGGTGGTTTTTTTTTTTGAGTAATTGAAAGCTGGGCGCTAATGCCGTGTCTTTGGAAATTATTAGGGCCACAAACCTGCTAACTCAGGCCCACCGTGTAGTTTATATTAATCGGCCCAATAAGCTGCAACTTGTATATAAGTCTCCATCATGCACGACATCGATGCCGAATTTGAATTGGAAACGGTTGCTTGATTCGATAGCGTTTCGATTACTAAAATTCAGGCCAACACGAACCCTCGATCTACGCTTTTCGTTTTCTCCTAGGCCGCAGCGTACTTCGTTAAGTTGTTTTGTGTTAGGGCACGAAATCACGAATTGAAGAGTACTTTTTTTAATTTGGGAGTTTTTCTTTTTTTTCGTAAATTCGTTTATCTAAAATATTTTATCTTTTAAACAGTGCATCCAAATCTGAAACCGTTTTCACCGTTGGATTCCGCGCGTCGACATATTCAAAACTATATTTCATGTTAATAGATCTTGATGAACTTTTTTTATGAAAAAACCCGGACCGGGAGCATGTTTTTTCCACTTTCCGAAAGCCGTTTTCGAGAGGCACAGCCGTGCCTCTCGTGGAAGCAAAACTATGCCTCTCATGGAAGCAAAATGATACCTCTCACGAAAATAAACGTGTTTATCCGCGCAAAAAAAATCCCCGAAATTATTTCTTGTCGAAAAGCTAAGAAAGACCGATGAAAAACCGAAAAATGGAAACAATCGGAAAAAAACATCTAAAAGCAGAAAAGCGTGCGGGAAAAAAATTTGAAGGGAGCGTCCAGAGCGCGACACGTGACGGTGGCTGAGAGTGGCGCGCTCTCAGCCCACCCCATGTGATCATTGGGAAGGCTCCCGAAGGAGCGCTCCTTGACTAGTTACTCTTGTTAGGGCATCTACGACGACTCTCAAAACGTCCGCAACCGTCTAGACCATGAGGTCTGGACGTTTTTTTGCCATCTAAAGTGGTCCTTTATGGGTCTGCTGACCGGTCTGAATGCACCTTTTCCCATAAATCGAGGACTCTGACTAACTTGGCCCACCTAAACCCTCTCTCTCAGGTCCGCGCGCTTTCTTGCCCAATGTTGGTCAGCGCCGCATTCACGCCGGACCAGAGTGAACGTGATCGCTCACAGGAGCCGGCAGTGAAGCGGCGCGCCGGTCGAGAGCGCCGCCACGCCGCTTCCAGGTGCACGCCATGTTTGTCAGTATTCAAACGGCTCCGGTCCATCAGCCTCCCTTCATTAAACGTATGTGGTTAACAATGAACCTACTTTGATGTACCCGTCTATCCGTCTGCCGCCCACCATTAGGGACCTCGTCGCCTGGCTTGCCCTCCTCCCACTATTTAACCCCCAGGCCGACAACACAGCTGAATCCATCCACCCTCCTTCGCTCTCTGTCTCCTCTCCGCACCACATTCTCCATGTCCTCTTCAAGCTCCAAAGCCTTGTGGGACGACCACTCGTACGAACAGAAGGAGGAGATCGCCGCCATTGCGGCTGGCTGGAAGGGCACCAAACAGACGATTTCACCATAGGCTAGTGCTGCGGACGCGCCTATGGTAGAGGCGACCGATGACAAGCAACGACATCATTCGCGTCGGCCAATGCCGACATCACCATGGGCAAGGCTCGTGCTCACTACATGGACATGGTGATGGAGTGGGAAGGCGCTTTTTAGCAAACGCAGACAGACCTACAACCTCTGCCTCCTCGACAAGCACTGGCGCGCGGAGGAGCTACTAGCCGCCGGCACGGCCATCACACTGGACGTGGACATGCCCGAGCAAGAGGCGATGTTCAAGTCCTATCGCTACGCCCGTGACATCTGCCGCGGCCGCTAGCGGTACCGCCAACGCCAGACGAGAAATTGACGAGATGGCAGATGAAGTGTTCAACAAGAGCTAGGATGAAGACGAGGTCGCCAGCTTGGCCGCGCCCCGCCGCCCTGACCATGAAGTTCGCACGTCCACGAGGACCGCCGGCAGCAAGGAAGAGTAGCGCATGGGAGGTCGCCAACACTTGTATCCCATGAAGGTCACGGCTCCTCCCCTCCCATTGAAGCCAAGCTTGGTGGGCTCAACATCATCGGCCGATTAGCCGCTTGCCGGCGACATGGAGGCGGATAGCTTCACTTTCTGACGCTCATGGTTGCGGAGGAGGCGGGGCTTCATTTTCTGGGGCTCATGGCTGGCCGGAGATGGGTAACGGGGTGCCGGTGGTCATTTTAGCCTAGATTTAGAGTCCGGTCTAATATGTCTAAATGTAATGAATTTACTCCGGTTTAAATGAAAACCATTCGGTTTCAAAAAATATCAAAGTATAAATGAATATTGTCCGATGTGTTCAAATATGCATCAAATTTGTTCATTTTCGTTAAAATTCTTCCCGAACGCAATTGGCCGTATGTGGACGGCTTTGGATGACTGGCTCCCGCATCCGTGTCTGCGGACAGGACAAATGCGGTGTCCAGTTTAAGGGTGCACGCTGGACCCGCAAATTTCCTCCCGCGTCCGTCCACGGACAGGGGGAGGGGGTCTGTCCGTGGACATGGATGCGGGAGGCAGCCATCCAATCGTAGCCGCATACATACAGCCTTCCTCATTTTTTTTCCAAGTTCACACAATCAAATAGTCGCATGCAACACTAGTACAAATTTAAAGAATTTCAAATATTACATTCCAACATTTTCCTCTTTCACCGTCCACTGATGCTCAATTAGATCTTCCTTCAACTGCTTGTGAGTTGGTCAATGTCGAATTTGTTAATGCACTTGAATAAACTCTTCAAATGTGCTGGATTCTGGTCTGGAAGTTGGATATGATCACCGATGTTCTCAAATTCCAGAGTTGCGACAGCATCATCACGTTCATCCTCGACGGTCATGTTGTGCATGATCAGTTGATCACACAACATGTCATCACCTCCCACAAGGTTTCCAGATCCCATTGTTTAGCAGGTCCATGATACGTCTCCGTCGTATCTACTTTTCCAAACACATTTGCCTTTGTTTTGGACTCTAACTTGCAGGATTTGAATGGAACTAACCCGGACTGACGCTGTTTTCAGCAGAATTACCATGGTGTTATTTATGTGCAGGAACAAACGTTCTTGGAATGACCTAAAACTTTACGGAGCAAATTTTTGGAAAATATAAAAAATACCTGCAAAATATGAAGGCCAGGGGGCCCACCACATGTCCACGAGGATGGGGGGCGCGCCTGCCCCCCTAGGGCGCGCCCCCTACCTCGTGGGCCCCCTGGTGCCTCTCCGATTTCAACTCCAACTCTATATATTGCGTTTTGGGGAGAAAAAAATTAGAGAGAAGAATTCATCGCGTTTTATGGTACAGAGCCGCCGCCAAGCCCTAAAACCTCTCGGGAGGGCTGATCTGGAGTCCGTTCGGGGCTCCGGAGAGGGGAATCCGTCGCCATCGTCATCATCAACCATCCTCCATTACTAATTTCATGATGCTCACCGCCGTGCGTAGGTAATTCCATCATAGACTTGCTGGATGGTGATGGGTTGGATGAGATTTATCATGTAATCCAGTTAGTTTTTTTAGGGTTTGATCCCTAGTATCCACTATGTTCTGAGATTGATGTTGCTATGACTTTGCTATGCTTAATGCTTGTCACTAGGGCCCGAGTGCCATGATTTCAGATCTGAACCTATTATGTTTTCATCAATATATGAGAGTTCTTGATCCTATCTTGCAAGTCTATAGTCACCTATTATGTGTTATGATCCGTTAACCCCGAAGTGACAATAATCGGGATACTTACCAGTGATGACCATAGTTTGAGGAGTTCATGTATTCACTATGTGTTAATGCTTTGTTCCAGTACTCTATTAAAAGGAGGCATTAATATCCCTTAGTTTTCGTAAGGACCCCGCTGCCACGGGAGGGTAGGACAAAAGATGTCATGCAAGTTCTTTTCCATAAGCACGTATGACTATATTCAGAATACATGCCTACATTATATTAATGATCTGGAGCTAGTTCTGTGTCACCCTAGGTTATGACTGTTACATGATGAACCGCATCCGACATAATTCTCTATCACCGATCCATTGCCTACGAGCTTTCCATATATTGTTCTTCGCTTATTTACTTTTTCGTCGCTATTGCTATCATCACTACAAAATACCAAAAACATATTGTTACCTTTTACTATTGTTATCTTTTGCTACCGTTACCACTACTATCATATTACCTTGCTACTAAACACTTTGCTGCAGATATTAAGTTTCCAGATGTGGTTGAATTGACAACTCAGCTGCTAATACTTGAGAATATTCTTTGGCTCCCCTTGTGTCGAATCAATAAATTTGGGTTGAATACTCTGCCCTTGGAAACTGTTGCGATCCCCTATACTTGTGGGTTATCAGTCCACGAACAACTGAAAAAGGGCCTGCAGAACTCCAAATGCCCTCTCAACATCTTTTCTAGTTGCTTCTTGTCTTTGGGCAAAGTGAGCATTTTTCTGGTCAACTGGGTTTTAAAATGGTGCTGACAAAGGTAACTCATGGAGGATAGATAGGTTCGGGGCTCATGTTTTATGTTTCTATAGTTCTGTCATGTGTTATTATGTGTACACTTGCACATTAGCTTGGTATTTGCCTATTCGTTAGGCGGGAATTGTACTAAATCTCTCTTGGAGCTGGATGTTTGATGCCTTTCCTCTTCAAAATAAACTAATATGTCATGCTAGAATCTATGTGTTGTTTCTTAGGATTCATGGGGGTATTTCTCATATGTTGTATAAAATTGTTGATTAAATCTTGGTGCTCTCTTCCTTCTATCTGGTAATGTCGTGAAAATAGGAACTGATAACTCATGTGTCTTGCAGGACACAACCGCGGCTATGAGAAGGAGGACATGTTGAAGCAGCACCATTGGCGGCTGCTACGCCATGCTCCTCGACATCAAGAAGACCTCGCTCCCGAGTCATCTCTGTACCACCTCCAGGTATACCAGATGCTTCTACTCTTCTCCCTACCCCTTCGTCCATGGTTAATTGTTCACTAGGTTGTCTCATGGGAGAACTGATACCATTACTCCATTCAATTGTATGTGCAATGATAGTTTGATTTGTTTTACAAATGAACATTTGTCTTCTAAGAGCATAGCCAATAGGTTCATTTCATCCTTGCTCTTTTCACTATTTCGACCTTTTTAGAAAACTTTCGCACAAAATGAACTCCACACAAAACTATTTCATGATCTGACCCTTTTGGCAATGCCACAAGCCGTAGCGTTTCTTCTCTATCTGAAAACGCCGAGCTAGCCAGCGTTGCTGGCCTGGTCGGGAAGCTACGTGGCAGGGCAGAAACGCCAAAGTATCTCGCGTTGCTGGAAACGCCAAGCATGGCTGGCGTTGGTGCCCATGCATGAAACGCCATGGGTGTTGGCGTTGCAAGTAGCTTGCTCATTTTTCCATTTACTTATGAAATGGAGCAACGCTAGCTAGTTCGGCGTTTTTAAATAGAGAAAAAACGCCACGGTTTGTGGTGTTACTAAAAGGGTCAGATCATAAAATAGTTTTGTGTGGAGTTCATTTTGTGCGAAAGTTTTCTAAAAGGGTCAAAGTAGTGAAAAAGGCCCTTGTTTATTGGGTACCTCTGCTTTTAGAAACAAAACAAACCCATTATGTCTACTAAATTAACTATATATATTTGTTTTGTTCCAGGAAAATGCATAAGAGGAATTTAATGGATCTTATATTTGCACAACTACACTAACATTGTCACAAAGCAAGCACAAAAGTCTAAACCTAATGGCTTCATTTAGTTTTTGGTCTTCAGATTGGCAGTAAGTGCTTGGAATTAAGTCGGAGGACAAATATCATCATACAATGCAAAGTTTAGTTTTTTAAACAATATGAATATATGATTCATTTTTTCCCTTTTGACTGATCAAATACATAATTCTACCCAGCTTTATGTAAATAGACAGTTGGTGTCCTATAGATCTACTATACCTTCATTGCAGGTGTGGACTGATTAACAGACAAAATCATGGCCATTGGTAGGTGGTGATTGTGCATTTCCTCTTGTAACAAGATGATTCTCTATCAATGTGACAGTGGGACTTTACTATACCCATTCTGTCAGTAGAACATTCTCTTAGGAGATTGTTTTATTTGTTCTGGTTGAGATATACTAAAGGTTGTGTACCTATGAAAAGAAAAGACACTTCCAGGTTTTGTATGTAGTACTTGGTGTATGTCTCAAGTGCAACTTATAATGCTCCTACTATTAGTACTTGCTCTCGCATGTTTATGCTCTTAGTATTGAATTTAGTGTCAAGTGATTAGCTTTTGTGGTCTCATGAACAAACTGAACTAGATGCGGCCTTAGAATTCCATGACCATGCTGAACTTGATGATGTCTTGATTCTCATAAAGTGAATGTTTCTTTCTCTTGAGCCAGAAAATCCACTGTCCTATTGAATACATGTGATAAACTATGCTCCTTATTAACTTTTTGTAAAAGTGCTTCCTACTAACTTCATCATTACCTGCTTTACCACATTGATGGAATAGGCACCCTGCGCCAAGGCTGCGCTTTTGGTTTCAAACTTCTATCGAGTGGCTATTTTTTGTGGTCTTATGAACGCACTAAAATTATTCTGCCTTATAGTCTCATGACGATATTGAGCATCATTATATCTCACTCATATCATAATTGAATGTTTCTTTTTAACTATTTGAATGCATATGCTAAACCTAGATTACTACCGACTTAGCATTAACTGCTTGACCAAAACGTTGGGACTGGCATCCTCGCGCCTTGGCGCGATTCGTATGCATTGTAGCCCATAGCAAAGAGCGTTCTACTACTATCAACAGAATATCATGCAATCCCCACGGACAAACTATTATCAACAGAATATCATGCAATCCCCACAAAATAGTCGGGTACAAGTGCTCAAAAGTAGATCAATCACGGCGTTTTATCACTTGCTATGCACACATACGAGAACGCGCAAGACGCCGGATCAGCTGGCGCGCGGTGGTCTATTTACGAGATGGAATGGCGGCGGCGGCGCTGGAAGAGCACCTTGGCGTCGGCGGTAGCCTTGGCGCCGAGCTGCTGCAACCCAGGCTCGGCAGCCGGGCGCATCCGGAAGAGCGTGTTGAGCCTGCCGAAGCTGCGCGCGAAGCTCCGCAGCAGGCGGTTGGCCGGGTTGACGCGCACCAGCTCCCGCTTCATGCTCACGTGGTCCTTCTCCAGGTCCGTCAGCCGCATCCGCATCCGCGACACCTCCAGCTTCAGCTCCCGGTTCTCCCGCCGCACCGACGCGTAGTTGTCCCGCGGCGACATCGCGCCGCTCCCCACCCCGCTCCCGGACCGCATGTTGCTGCCGCCGCCCTGGACCGTCGACGCGGACGCCGCGCCGCCGAAGAAGAGAGCCCCGTCATGGCCGAAGACGCCGCCGCCGGCGCCGCCTCCTCCGCCGGACTGGATCGCGCTCCGCAGGCGGATCTGCTCGAAGTAGAGCACCTGCACCGCCATCTGCACCGGCAGCCGCTCGTTTTGGGCCGCGTGGCTGCACGCGTCCGGCGTAAGCCGCTGGCAGTCGATCGCCTTGCACATCCGGTACCTCTCCGCCTCCTTGATGTTCGGGTGCACCTGCAGGTTCCATGGCCACCCCAATTAATGAACGTTCATGGTAACATTAAAAGAGAGAAAAAGAAAAGGGCGGCGTGCCTTGAGGAAGATGTCGACGGCGCGGTAGATGCCGTCGGTGACGAGGCGGGCGTGGTCAGGGAGGATCTCGGCGAGGGAGATGAACTTGGCGGGGACGAGGTTCGAATCCAGCGCGATCTCGGCCAGGTAGCTGTCCAGCAGCTTCGAAGCCTTGACTATAGAGCTCTGCTTCGGGGACCGCGGGCTGTCGTAGTCGAAGCCGCCGCACCCGCCGCCGTCCTCCTCGGTGTCCTCATCAAGGTTGAGGAACACCGAGAAGATCCTCGCCACCACGTCTGTGTCGTACAGCGTGTGGTGCTGCGCGGCGGCCGCCGTCGACGCCTCGCCGGACCCGGTGGCGATCAGGATGTCCTCCAGGATAGCCTGGTCGAGCTGCATGCCGATCCGCTTCTCGAGGTCGGTCTTGCATATGCTGGAAGCGGACAGCGCCATTGCCGTCTTGAGGAGCCCCGAGAGGAAGGCCATTGGCACGGGGCTCTTCTTGGACTGCGCCGGCAGCAAGCCCACGATGGTCTCGACGACGGCGCGCTGTTTCTTGACGGCGTCCGTATCCGTGACGCCGCCGCATTTGTCGGCGGCCTGCGTGTCCCTGCAGGCCATGAGCCCGTAGAGCGAGTTCTGGGCGTAGTTGATGAGGATCCGGGTAACCGTCTCCTGCCTGAGGCCCTTGGACTTGACCGCGGAGAGCAGTCGCTGGAAGAGGTCCAGTCCGAGGCCGGCGACCGACTTGCCCCACCAGTCCCCCGGCGAGTCAAGCTCGACGATCCCCGCCGCCGGCTTGAGCTGCGCGCTCTGGTCCAACCTGGAGAGCAGCCCGGACGCGAGCTGCTCCTTGCAGACGTTGCTGGCGATGGCGGCGATGAGGCGGGCGACGAGGTTGGCGTCCTCGGCGGCCGGGAGCAGCGCCTCGCAGGTGCGCAGCACGGCGACGGAGCTGGCGATGCTGGGGAGGACGGCGTCGCGGAGGAACGCCTCGGCGCGGAGCTCGAGGTTCTTGTCGGAGAAGTCGTCGGTCATCTGCAGGTAGCGCGCGGCGCAGCGGAGCATGGCGACGTTGGCGACCGTGATGTCGACGTGGACGCCGTAGCAGAACTTGGCGGCGAGCTCGAACGCCGGGGCGCCCCCGGGCGTGGCGTGGAGGGCGAGGCGCGCGAGCTTGGCGTCCTTGGCCTCCGCCACGAGCCGCCGGATCTTGCCGCTCCGGGACACCAGCGGGAACTGCGCGAGCAGCTATGCCATGGGGCATCAGGACGTCATTTTAAGCTCTGTTGCGGCTGATGGACATGGCGGTTTCTCTCACCTTGTGGAGGGCGAAGCTGGACGTGCCGACTTCGACGGCGAGGTCGCTGGAGACGTCGGTGGGAGGCCTAGAAGACAGACAGGAGCAAGCGGCGTGTGAATTGGACACGTTCCGTGGGTCGTAGGAGAAGAACGAGGATGAATCCAGAGACGATTACTAGCGTACCATTCATTGGCGTGCCGATTGTTGAGGCTCGCCCGGAACATCTTCTTCCCGGAGACGCTCACGCTCTGCTTCATCTCCGTCACCGTCGCCACGCCCATCTTATTCTGTCTCTCTCTCACGCACACACGCGCGGAACTCAAAAACAAGCAACCAGCCAAGGCGCAGCAAATGGATGTGCTGTGCTATATATGTTGGGTTTCTCTCTCAGACTCAGCTACGTGTTCCTGTCCAACACTTCTGGTTCAGTCTTGAGTGCCCTCTCTGTCTTGTAGGGGGGGAGAGAGAGAAACAGAGAGTGAAGTGAAGCCGATGTCTTCTACGATTATTATTACTAGCTACTAGTTGGTCCAGAGTGTGTGGTGTGGGAATGCGTGCGGAAAGGAGTGCTAGCCGTAAAGCCAGTGAAAAATCTGATTTTTTTCTTCTTCGAATAGAAGGATGACCCCAGCCTTTGCATCTAGGCGATGCATGGAGCCATTTTATTAGGCTAAATTCGGTTGTTGAACATGTAGTTCGGCCTTTACAGACAGTTTTTATGCAAGGTAGATACATCCTAGATGAAGTTGTTATCCTTCATGAAACAGTGCATGGATTACACCGGGAAAAGTTAAATGGGGTGGTACTCAAAATAGACTTTGAAAAGGCTTATGACAAAGTCAAGTGGCCTTTTCTTCAACAGACTCATAGAATGAAAGGATTTCTTGCAGAGTGGCACGCTATGGGGTAGTAAATCATCTAGTTGATGGTGCTCTCTCTATACTTCAATATGCCGATGATACGATTCTCTTCATGGATGATCACCTCGAGAAAGCGAGAAATCTGAAACTGATTTTATCAGCATTCGAGCAACTCTCAGGTCTTAAGATCAATTTTGATAAAAGTGAATTGTTTTGCTTTGGCGAGGCTCAAGACGAGGCCCACCTGTACGGTGAACTGTTCGGATGCGGGTTGGATCAGTTTCCGATCACATATTTGGGGATACCGATACATTATCGGAGACTCACAAATGTTGAATGGAAACACGTCGAGGAGAGACTGCAAAAAAGACTTAGCAGTTGGAAAGGTAAACTGCTGTCTCTGGGTGGAAGATTGGTCCTCATAAATTCAGTGCTTAGTAATATGGTATTATATATGATTTCCTTCTTCCAGTTACCGAAAGGAGTTTTACATAAATTAGATTACTTCCGATCAAGATTCTTTTGGCAAGGAGATAGCGAGAGAAAGAAATACCGACTGGCTAAATGAAGTGTGGTTTGCCGTCGCAAAGACCAAGGTGGGTTGCGCATTCATGACCTTGAGGTTAAGAATAGGGCCCTCCTCGACAAATGGTTGTTTAAATTACTAACGAAAGATGATGTATGGCAAACCCTTCTAAGGAGGAAATATGTGGGTTCCAAGGCGATATCCCAAGTATATTGAAAGCTCGGGGATTCCCACTTTTGGTCGGGTCTAATGACTACGAAGAAATATTTCTTCTACTATGGATCCTTCTCGATTAAGGACGGCTTGGAAATTAGATTCTGGGAGGACAAGTGGCTAGAAAATGCCACACTCCGGGAACAATATCCGACTCTATACAACATTGTGTGCCACAAAGGTGATACTATCGCCACGGTAATGGAATCATTTCCGCCAAATGTGATGTTCAGAATAGACTTAATTGGACCCAGACTCCAATCATGGAACATCCTGCTCCAACGGTTGTCCACGGTGTAATTGTCACATGGGTCTGATGTATTCCAATGGAACCTCCATGGGAATGGACAATTCTCAGTGGATTCTATGTATAGAGTGTTAATCTAGTCTGATGTGCCAGTTGTTAATAACAAGAAGATCTGAAAGATGAAGATACCTCTTAAAAATAAAATCTTTGCATGGTATCTTCGTTGCGGAGTCATTCTTACTAAAGATAACCTTATTAATAGGAATTGGCATGGAATCCCACAATGTGTCTTTTGTCATCATGAGGAGACAATGAAACATTTATTCTTCCAATGCAAATTGGCTCGTTCTATATGGTCAGTCATCCAAATAGCTTCTGACTTGTATCCTCCCTGTAGTGTTGCTAATGTATTTGACAATTGGTTACATAGGATTGATCACAGGTTTAGAACTCTTCTCAGGTGGGAGCGCTTGCCATTATTTGGTCGCTTTGGCTATGTGCAAATGATAAGGTTTTAACGATAAAAGTACTTCTCTGTTGTAGGTTATCTACAGATGTACCGGGACTCTTTGTTTATGGTCCTCTCTACAACGCGTGGAGAATCGAGACCTGTTTACGGAGGTGTGTACATGATTGGAGGCTACAGCGAGGGATAATTTTACCCAACATGGGTGGCATCATGATCTAAGGATTGACCCTCATCCACTTTAGGCGTTATACGGACTCTACATGTTTCGTTGTAGTTCACCTTTTTATTTTTATTTTGTGTGAGAGAATCTTATTTGGCTGTGTGCATCTTAGTTATGTAGAGGCCAGGTGTAATGCTTAAATATTTTAAGTAATAAAGTGCCATTTTTCAAAAAATTGTTAATTATTCACAAAGACCATATAAACTACTACATCAGTAAGTCAGAAGCCATCTTCTTTGACAACATCTGTCACTACTCATAACCACTTGATGAAGGGGTGCCGATTGTTCGAGCCGAATACCAAATAGACCTTGCACCAAAGCCTAACATCTAAAGCCGGAGGCCCCAACTAAGCTTTGTACTGGGTCTGGGGCACACATCGGTCCGACGCACTCACGGAGGTCGCCGCCGCCGTGTTCCACCGATTCTTCTTCAGAGCAGGTACGGACGCATCGACCTTGTCAGGCCTGCCGTCGACGCGACCACGACACCAAACAGCGCTGCCACCCTGCGCTCGTCCACCACCACGCGGAGACCGCTGAGACCCCGCTGCTCCATGCCGCCGAGAGACCCGTTGTCGACGTGCCCTCTCTGTCTTAGATCAAGAGGACCGAGCCGCCTCCAGGAACCACCCGAGCTCTCTGCACCACACGCTCCAACCCACCGCCCAAGATGACGCCACCAAGGTGGAAACAACGCCATTGCGCCGTCGCCGCCCAATTCAAAGGATTTGGGGTCTTCACCAGGGCAAGGTGAATGAAGGGAGTGGGGGAGATGTACCTCAACATCGCCTCCAAGGAGGGATGCGGCGCCCGTAGGACTGCCGATGTCGTGGCCGCCGCTGCCGACCAAGGATATCCCCTAGACAAAGCTCCCTCCCACCACGCTAATCGCCAGATCCCACGAAGAGAAGCTCGCCGTATATCCGACCAGCGAATGGAATGGGCAACAAGCATCAGGTGGACGCCTTCGATCTGGCCATGGGGTAGAACGGGGTATCCCCCACGCCATGACCACCGCCTATGTGCCCTCGCTGCCCACGCAGCCAGCCGCCCAACGGGCGCCTCCCGTTGCAGGAAGGACGCCGCCCTCACCGTCGAGGCCGCCGCCTCGGAGCCTGACCCTTCATCACCAGCAGGGGTAGATCTTCGCTGCCCCCTTCACCAGTGGCTGCGCGACCAGCCGGCGGCTCCCACCAGAGGTAACTAGTGAGATGGGGAGGAGGGGAAGGGCCAGCGGCAGCTAAGGCTGGGAGCAGCGCGTGTTGCCGGGAGCGATACGGGGGCCGTTAGGTCTCATTAGTGACAAATCCGATGTTCAAAGGTTCTTGACAAAATATTGCTCCTACTGCTAGCACTAGTACAGTACCAAAATGTATATGGCAGTTTGATGGCGATGTCAATGCCATTTTTTGCGTACATGAATATGTCACTGTGTATCTCGGCCTCAAGCACAATACACAGAACGACATTGTTGAAGGAGCCTCGCTAGAAGTGCGATATGCAAAACACATAGGTGAGGTGTTTTGACATCTGAAACCCCATACGCCTGAGAATGTCGGGGAGTGCGATGGCCAGCTGTCCCTAGAGTCTTGAGGATCGTTGCTATCCAACATGAAGAACGAGAAATTAAGGACAAGGGAGTAGTGAAAAGATCCTGTAGGCCTTCCCTCCCTCCTTAATAATGAAAGATGCAAAATAAAAAGATGTACTTTCCAGTAGTACCGTTGCTGTTTTTTTTTGCATCTTTCGTTGTTGCTGGAACTATGTGGTATGGGTCAGTAATGACCCCAAATCAAACTATGTTGCTAGAACTATATGGTCTGGGTGGGCAACAACATAAGAGTATAGCACTAGATTCTCGAAGAACTTCACAGCAGCGCAAGCGCTTGCTCTTTGGTTGGCCCGACATGAAGACACATGTCCGCGCATTCGTCGAGGTGTGTGCAATCTGCAGGCAAGCCAAGCCCAAGTGTGTGCATTAACCATGTATTCTTCAACATTTAGAGGTGCCACAACACCTTTAGCATACGGTGACAATGGATTTCGTCGAGGACTGCCTCGTTTAACATGACTAAATTGCTCTCCATAGTGGTGGATAACTTGTATACGTATGAACATTTCGTGTCCCTCACCCATCCCTTTACTGCCTTTCAAGTCGCCCCAGCCTACCTTGCTAATGTTTACAAATTGCATGGTTTATCGAGCAACATTTTGTTGGATCGCCACAAGGTGTTTACAAGTACCCCCTGGAAGGACTTGGTGTGTCTTCCTCAACCCCGCTTCGCATGAATTCCACCTATTACCCTCAATCTAATGGCCAAACAGAGCGGGTGAACTAGTGCTTGCACAGCTTTGTTTGGTGTTTTGTGCATGCCTAATCAACCAACTGGTGTTCTTGATAAGCATCGGCGGAGCTTTGGTACAACACCTCGCCATATACGATGTTTGTCAAGTCCCCCTTTGAGGTGTTGTACAGACACAATCTACGACACTTTGGCTTGATGGCCTAGAGAACTGCAAAGTGTCAAATTTAGCTGATTGGCTAGCAGAAAAGCAACATGCCACGAACTTTCTACGCCAACACCTCGAGCGCGCACAACAACATATGAAGATGGTGGCTAACTCCAAGGGTTCAGACAAGGAGTTTGCGATTGGGGACTAAGTCAATCTCAAACTGCAACCCTACACCCAGATGTCCTTGGTAACTTGCTCCAATCCAAAGCTTGCATTGCAGTACTTTGGCCCATTCTAGGTGTTGCAACGCGTTAGCGTGACCTCATAAAAGCTTTATCCGCCATCGATAAGCTCCATCGACCCTATGATCCATGTGTCGCAGATGCAAAAGGCGGTTCTACCAACAGTTGAGGTGCACAAGGAGCTGCGTGAACCTACTACAGCACCCCTATCGGTTGTGATCCTAGAGCATCGCATATACCGACGCAGCTGAGCGAATCTATCGTAGGTTCTGCTCTAGTGGGAAGGGCACCCAACGACGTTGGCGACTTGGAAAGACCACACTGAGCTGCTCCATCGCTTCCCGGATGTCTCAGCTTGGGGACAAGCTGATTATGAATGGGGAGGGTAAGTCATCTGCCCTGCAGCTTCAACCACCGACTATGACTACGTCAACGACTATTGTGTTCACACTGGTTGCGCCAGTGAAGACTAATGATGGGCTGCTAAGGGGTTTGCGTGTCTAGAATCCAACGACATGAGTTACAATTTGGCATGTGGATGTGACGTCTTGTAGGGGAGTTAATGCCTGTGAGGAAGGAAAGTTCATATAACTGGTTGTTGGCTCTCTCTCTCTCTGGGATCTCCTATCTTCCTCTCCAATCCTCCTTCGTGTGGTGAACTACTCGAACAATTGTATCTGATTCGAGTGATCTCATAGTAGGATCATAACTCAATGTGACTTGTAAGAAAATTTCCCAATGTATTTAATCACAAGGATCGGCATATTCCAGAGACTTGAAATCGTAAAAGAAATGTTTGAATCGAAGATGCCACTGTGTATAAATATCACAAATAACTATTAGCATAAAACACAAATAAATACGGTAAAACAAAAGGGAGCATCATTTATTAATAATATATGATAGTATGCATCAATCAGTGCAGAGACCTAAAGTTATATTTTTCTCTAGAAAAACAAGTTGCCGTGATGGTGAAGTTGCAAAAAACACGGTTGTTACACTTGAGGACTGAAAGAATGGTCCATGCAAGCCGAAGATGATGATGCAAATCAAAAGAAAAAAACAATGATCTCGATTCCACTTAGAGAGGCAGTCTCTTACAATAATATATGAAAAGATAATATTCAAAATGTGATTGATATCTCACTTTCTTTTGAGCGAAATTATTTAGAGGATTGATATTTTACTAGTACACTTGCTATAGGAAATTAATTTCTTGCTGGATTTGCATGGACCAGACACGGCGTTTAATCACAAGGAAGAATCGGAAAAAACAAATGCGTCCATGATGGTGCATGACTAAGCCACCGGTTTAAGTAATGGAAAAGAGGGATGAAAAGGATAGGGCTTGAGGCAAAAGAGAAGCAAAGGCAAATGCAGGCTTATAATTAGTTAAACGAAAGCAAGATTAGGTGTTCCTTTGACAGCAGAATCGGCATGGAAAGCTTGACATGACAGCACGCATTGGGTCTGCTCTGTGGGCCACGCGGCTCACCAACCTGTTTAGTTATTTAACTGACTAACTAAAGCGTTGGGTGTCGGCGATTCGATCCGTTTTCACAGTTGTGTGATTGCGAAGTCTCTGTCGGAGTCGGACGGGAAATCATTAGCGGACGGCGAAGTGTCAGTGAAAAAGCATCATACTTCCTCCATTTTTAAATATGAGACCTTTTAGAGATTTGAATACGGACTACATACGGATGTATATAGACATATTTAACAGTATATATTCACTCATTTTGCTTCGTATGTAGAGGGACGTTTTGGCACGCAGGAACATATGCTTCTGGTTTTTTAAATATGCTCTAAATGCATTTTGAAATGTCGAAAATTTCCAAAAAATGTTGTGTCCGTACATCTCGACATTCTACATACTCACAAAGTCGTTTCGTGAAAAACTGACACTTTTTGTGTCGCGTGTGAAGAGAACAAAAATCAGTGGTTAAAAAGGCTTTTCACGAGATGTTTTTTTTTGTCTTTTTTACACAAGCCATAGAAAATGCTGGTTTTCACAAAGCTTGGCGTGTGCACATAGAATATCGAGATGTACGCGTTAAGTTTTTGTTCAAAAAATTTAGACATTTTGAAATGTTTTTTCTATGGCAGGAGCATATGCTCTCATGTACCAAAGTAAATTTCCGATATATTGGAATCTCTAAAAGATCTTATATTTAGGAAGGGAAGGAATAGTATATACACATCAAGGTTGAGAAATAAAGAGGAAAAGTGAGGTGCGATACGTGCCATTTGGCAAAAGTTTTTGTGTGAAGTTCCAACACAAGAAGCAGTTGAGACCGAGAGAGGAAAGCCGATGGCGGCTAGGAAGAAATCAAAGGCGAAGCCTCAAAGACCAGCCAGGTAACGGCTGAGATGAGGATAGCTGGATGGGATGCGATGATAAGAAATTTGACGCCTGAAGAAAGGGCCAGGATTATTGCCAAGCCCATGGCTGAAAAATCGGCCGACGAAGCTGCTGAGACGAAAGATGAATCTAGAGATGATAATGGGGAGGAGACTGGACTGACACAAGGCGAGGAAGAATCGTCCGCTGCCAAGTTCCGCTCTGTGTGGAACAGATTCTACGATCGCTGCTGCAGTGCTACCTTCGACCAAACCAGTAAGCCTAAGCCCCCTCCCCGCCCAATCACGTTACAATTTGATATCAACGACTGCACATATTCGTGAATGGATCTAAATCTATATCCTTTAGGACATTTCTAACCGATCCCTTAAAAGTTAAGGGAGTAGATGTTTACTTCGCTAAGTTTTTGCCGGACCTAGCCGATCCCCAATATATATATGGGGTAAAGTTTATGTATGGCTCAAATATTTCGTCGAACACTTGCTATGCATCTCCGCGGTTAGCGTCCTCGATGGTGGCCACGCCGGCAACGCTGTGGCCAGCGGCGTCGACGATGCCGACACCGCAATGACACTGCCGACGTACGTGAACTCATGAAAACAACGTGCGCGTGATCACGCCTTGTTTTTGTACTGAAGAAATGCATCGTGACCATGCCGGGTTGCCGCTAGCTCCGGCTGCTGATTTTCCAACGCCTCGAACCACTCCAAATTTCCAAGTTTCCAACGGTCAAAGCGGAAGAGCTAGCCCAGCAACCTCGATCCTTATATAACAAGCCGGGCCACAACCCAACAGCAAAAGAAGCATCAAAATACATACTGCTCGCACATATCATAGACACGCGTAAGTGCGCAGCTGGGGCGTATTCTTCTTCAACCGCTTCCAGAGAAAGAATGGTGGCCTGGCTCAGAGCGCGGGCATCGGTGGTCGAGGGCAAGCTAATGTTAAACGTCGGCATGCTCCGCGAGATCAAGGACTGGTTCTAGACCGGCTTGGGTCTTTTGCTAGCCACCGCCCCGCCCCCGCTCGTCTCCTCCATGGTCGGCAGCGACGACGACTAGCGCTTGTAACATCCCAAATTTTCAATTTAAAATGTTATACATAGATCATTCCTACATATCATATTTTGCTGCATTTTGTTTCGCGATCCTCGAAATTCTAAGCAACTCAAGGTCCCTCGAAGAGAGTTGGGGATTTCACCGTTTTCATATTTGAATTCTATCAAATATTGAAAAAAGGATTTTTGGTTTTAATTATTTTTCTCTCCGAAAATATTTTATATTAAAATATATGAGAGGAGATAATATGACTTCTTCAAAATAAATCCCAACCCCGCCGCCTAGCGCCGCCGCCGCCGCCGCTGCCGCCTAGCACCGTCGCCGCCTGCCATTGCCGCCACCACCTGCTGTTGCTGCCTACCGTTACCGCCGCCCCGCCACCACTCGGACCCCGCCGGAGCCGCCGGACCTCGCCGGAGCCCAGCCGAGGTAGTCGCCTCGCCGCCGCCGGTTTTTTAGAAAAAAACCGATCCAGTTTTTTTAGAAAAACCCTAGGTTCGTTTTTTAGAATAGATCGGTTTTATTTTTTTCGGTTTAGTTTATTTAGCGGACGTTCTTCCATATGTTCGTTTTAACAAACATTGTTCATTCGTTAGCCGCAGATAGCGAACGATCGTTCGTTAGCCTGTTCGTTCGTTTTTCTTTTTCTCGGATTTTCCGCGATTATTTTCGATCGCGATTTCTGATCTGATTTTTGTTTTAATTTACCTTTTCGCTCGTTTATCGGAATTAGGCGATTCAAGCGCCTAGATCTTCGTCTCGAAACCCTCTTTTTGTTTAATCAACTTGAACAAGATTTTGGTACTGTAAAATTTGACTTTAGTATAGATTAGTAAACTGATCTTGTTTCTCTCGCAGTTTGAGTTTCGTTGCCCCATTTGATTTGATTCTTTTTGCAAACCGGAGTTCTTAAGTTGAACTTTCTGGTTAGATCTTCTTAGTTGAGATTTACCCGTGCTTCTTTGCTTGACTGCTTATGTATGCTATTGTTTGTTTGCGATAGAACACCCAGAGTGTGAAGCGTGCTACTACGAGTCTCTAGGTTTTGCGGATCATCAGCAAGGCAAGTAACACTTTGATCATACCCTTTATCACCCAGTTTTTATGCATTAGTTTCAACCCTCAAACATTGCATGGTTAGGATTTGATAACATGTGGGATTGGGAAGTAGTTGATGAGGTAGAACCTATTGCCTTGTTATTATCAAACCCTTGGGAGTTACTTCTACATATTGCTTATATTGCTATGCTATGCTCGTAGACGTGGATTGGGTTTGAGTGAAACCATGACAGATGTGATATTGTTAATTAATGTTTCAACTTAAGATGGCAACTTAAATACACATCTGAGTGGATTGCTTGTCGGGCACCTGGAGAATCCAGTGTTGTCCTAGGATATCCCGGAGTACCCATGTGATAATCCTACGGTCCGCCACCCAGGCTCAAAGGGAACTGAGATATTTCATGCTAGAAACTTCTGTGTGCATCCACAAGCTATTATGGGCTCTAGCATAGTTGAGTAAGTTGCGTGAAGCTCTTGAAGAGATAGACTAGCAGGTAGTGGGTTGTAGGTGGTATAGTCTATCTGGAGTAGAGAGTTAATGCTTCTTAAAGACTGTGTCTCGGTCATCCGTTTCTCAAACATCATGTAGTGTGAGAAATCCAATGGAGGAGATCGAGTCTTGTGGGGAAAAGTGCGCAAACCTCTGCAGAGTGTATAAACTAATCATGGTTAGCCGTGTCACCGATTATGGACAAATCTTGAGTATCTAGAACTAGGATTATCATATGTATCTCATCACTCTAAAATTAATATTGTTGGGTTGATAATTACTTTTAATTGGGATTGAGTTGGAGGAACCTTCTCAATGACGTTTCAACTACCATGATAGTTAAATAAAATCTATTCCTTTGTTGTAGGGAAAAAATGGCTTTTCGCAAAAACTATAACCATAGAGCTTTCCACCAGCCAAATATGCATATAGTGATAGCATTATTCTGTTCTTGCTCTACTCTGTTACTTTGCCAGCATATTCCATGTGCTGACCTGTTTCGGGCTGCAACGTATTATGTTGCAGAATTTTCAGACGAGGAGTAAGGTTCGTTAGGTCGTTGCCGTGCAGCTCAGCTATGCCGTTGGAGTTGATGGACTCACTTTATCTTCCAAGCCTTTCACTGTTATCGTATTAGATGACCTTAAGCCATATTTATTGTAATAAGTTCTCTTTTGAGACATTCAATGTAATAAGTGTGTGATTGCTACTCTGTTATAAATCCTTCAAGTACTGTGTGTGTCAGCATTACCGATCCAGGAATGACACTGAAGCACAGAGACTTGACCGTTTGAGGTCGGGTCGCTACAAGATGGTATCAGAGCACATGCTGAGTGTAGGACATGACCACTAAGCTAAATCCCTAGATCACTATTCTCTTCTCATTCCTGACTCCTCTCCATTTTCTACTCTTTAGGATGGCAGACGCAAGGAACAAGTTTGCACAACCGGATGAAGAAGCACCTTTTGGACGACACTTGAAGGAATTCACTAGGTACCTGAACATTGGAATACCAAGCTTCACCGGGAATTACAACGCCACTTTACCAAAAGAGGAGCGATGGATGATTCAAGTTCCAGGAAGGACATTCACACCAGTCACTAAGCCCATAGAGTTTTCCTTTGATGCACCAATTTGGAGTCTAGGAAAGAGTATGGCAGCTCACATCACCATGGGACGCATTGAAGAAGTTTACCATAAGGAGCTTAAGGATACTATCTACCAGATTTGTGGGCGCCGAGATGAGCAATGTGAGATGATCAGCACCAGGAAGGATAGACCAACCGTCGCTTTCATCCAGGAGTTAAACCATCACATTCGTCGCCAGGAGAACCAGATGTGCGCAGGAATGATAGATCTGAAGAAGGCGATGACAAGGATCACGGAACTGGAGGAAGAACTCAAAGCTACACGCAAAGATTATGAGGAGGAAATCGTCGTACTAGTGGAAAAGAATGACGATCTAGAAAGGAAGCTAGGAATCTTCATGGGAGACCCCGCGCCAGGAGGAGAAGACGAAGAACCCAAGGAGATTCGTTCTGAGGACTACATCATCATCGACGACACCGACTCGGACCCCGATGATAGCGATAATGACTATGAAGACGAAGCTGGAGCAGACATCATGGAGTCTTCGACCGATCAATATTTTTAGTAGACCACCACATCAGTAGTAGTATTCCACCATGTTTATAGTATAGTCCGAGCACTTTTGTAACGATAGATTAGATTGATTGTATGCCCTTGCTTGACTGATTGAGTAAAATGATTGTGTTTGCCTCATGTTCATATGGGTAGTGTTTCTCTCATTAGACCTCATTCTATTCTAATCTCTTCCCTCTAAACCCATCAGATGCCTCCGAGACGTGACCCCGGATTGACCTTCCCACCGGAGCTCACTCAGTTGATCCAGCAGCAGAATACCCTGATGCAGTTGTTAGTATAGAACCAAGGCAACAACAAAAACAACCCACCGCCACCACCACCAGTTGATAACCTAGCCCGTTTTTTGAGGTTGCAGCCGCCGGTGTTTTCCAGTAGCACCGAGCCCATAGTGGTAGATGATTGGCTCCACAGGATTGGAAGGGACTTAACCACTGTAGGATGTACCGATGCTAAGAAGGTGCGTTTTGCCGCACATCAGTTGGATGGACCAGCAGCCTCATGGTGGGAGAATTACACTGTCACCTACCCTATAGCCACTATTACATGAGACCAATTTTAGCAAGCTTTCCGTACAGCCCATGTCTCAGCTGGAGCTATGAGTATGAAGAAGCGTGAGTTTCGCAACTTACGTCAGGGGAACCGTACTGTGGCTCGGTACGTGGATGAGTTTAGCAAGTTATCTCGTTGTGCCCCTGACGATGTGGCCACAGATGTCGTGAAGCAGGAGAAGTTTATGGGAGGGCTGAATGATGAGATGAGCATGCAGTTGATGGTGGCAACATTCAACAACTACCAGGAGTTGGTAGATAAGGATCTTATGATTGAAGGGAAGCAACGGCAGATTGAGAGCCGTAAGAGGAAGTATGGACAAGGAAGGTATAATTCAGGAGCTCAGCAGAAGCCTCGCCTAACTCCGAACTCGGGAGGACTTGTTCATAACCATGGAGGCCACACCCATAATGGAGGAAGTACCCATAATCATACTAGCCCAAGGAATGGGAATGGGAATGGAGCAAGCAACAACTAGAACCGCCCCAATCCAGCCACACCCGCCAAGAGAGACCTGAGCCACGTTACTTGCTTCAAGTGCGGGAAGACTGGACACTATGCCACGGAGTGCCTTGAAGCGAAGAATGGAAACGGTAATGGGAGAGCTGGGAAGAAGCCCAATCCATTCAACAAAGGACAAGTGAACCACGTTAACGTGGAGGAGGTTGAAGAGAAGCCAGACGCGGTTATTAGTAAGTTTTTGGTTAAGTCTTTTACCGCCCTTGTTCTTTTTGATACTGGTGCATCACATTCATACATATCAAGGGGATTCGTGGATAAGTTTAAACTACCAGCCCAAACCCTTAGGACCCCTCTATTAGTAAGTTCACCTAGAGCAGAGTATATGGCTAGTCGATGGTGCGACCAGATACCCTTAACCATTGGTAGCCATGTTTTCCTGCCAGACCTAATAATTTTGGAGTCACAAGGATTGGATGTGATATTAGGCATGGACTGGATGTCAAAGTATGGAGGAAGCATTGACTGTGCTAGTAAGCCGATTTATCTCACCACCCCTGAGGGGAAAAGGATTAAGTATGTATCTAGGCATGCGCCTGGGAGGAGCCAAGTAAATACCCTCACGGGAGTTGTTCAGGAGGAAGTGCCTGTAGTGAAGGATTACCCAGACGTTTTTCTAGAGGAGTTACCAGGCATGCCACCGGATCGAGACATCGAGTTTTTGATAGAGCTATTGCCAGGTACATGGCCAATATCAAAGAGACCCTACCGGATGCCCGCAAACGATCTGGAGGAGATTAAGAAGCAGATCAAAGAGTTATTGGATAAAGGTTACATTCGACGGAGTTCATCACCATGGGGAGCCCTAGTGCTTTTGGTTGAGAAGAAGGATAAGTCTCTAAGGATGGTTGTTGATTATCGTGCGTTAAATGAGGTGACGATCAAGAACAAATACCCCCTGCCGATGATCAATGATTTGTTTGACCAGCTGCAAGGAGCTAAGGTGTTTTCAAAGATTGATCTACGATCAGGATATCACCAGCTGAAGATCTGGGAGACGGTTATACCTAAAACCACATTTACCACAAGATACGGGTTATATGAGTATACAGTCATGTCATTTGGACTGACTAATGCCCCTGCCTATTTCATGAGCATGATGAACAAGGTGTTCATGGAATATTTGGATAAGTTTGTTGTAGTGTTCATTGATGATATAATGGTATACTCGAAGAATGAGGAGGAGCACAAGGAGCATTTGTGTTTAGTTCTCGAGAAACTCAGGGAACACCAGTTGTATGCCAAGTTCAGCAAATGTGAGTTTTGGTTGAAGAAAGTCGGATTCCTTGGACATGTTATATCAGGAGAAGGTGTAGCAGTAGATCCCACCAAGGTTCAGTCAGTCACTGAATGGTTGGCACCCACTTCAGTTAGCGAGATCCGCAGTTTTCTTGGACTCGCAGGATACTATCGGAGATTCATCGAGAATTTTTCCAAGATTGCGAAGCCAATGACGGAGTTATTGAAGAAGGATACCAAATTTAAATGGACGGAAGAATGTGAGGCGAGTTTTCAGGAGTTAAAGAAATGTTTGACTACAGCCCCCGTGCTGATTCTGCCGGATATACGTAAGGAGTTTCAAGTGTATTGCGATGCCTCTCGCCTAGGACTTGGAAGTGTGCTTATGCAGGACGGAAGAGTTGTTTTGTATGCCTCACGACAAATGAAACCGCATGAGTTAAATTATTCCACGTATTATTTGGAGTTGGCTGTCGTAGTGCATGCGTTGAAGACTTGGAGACATTATCTTATTGGAAACCATTGTGATGTATACACTGACCATAAGAGTTTGAAGTACATTTTCACCCAGAAGGAGCTGAACCTTAGGCAGAGGAGATGGTTGGAGCTTATAAAGGATTATGACATGAAGCTTCACTATCATCCAGGCAAGGCCAATGTCGTAGCCGACGCTTTGAGCCGGAAGAGTTATGCTAACATCCTCGTAAGCATAGGATTGCCAAAAGAGTTAGCAGAGGATCTCAGGGAACTTCGATTGGAGATTGTTCCTAGAGATTTTGTTGCAACAATGGAAGTTCAGCCGACATTGTTAGGAAAGATTTGAGAAGCTCAGAAAGATGACAAAGAGATTGCTGAGATAAAGGAGAGAATGGGCAAAGGAAAGGCCAAAGGTTTTCGTGAAGATGAGCATGACACATTATGGTTTGAGGACCGTGTTTATGTTCCCAATAACACAGAGATCAGGAAGTTAATACTTCAGGAGGCTCATGACTCACCATACTCGATACACCCCGGAAACACCAAGATGCATTTAGATTTGAAGGAACGTTTTTGGTGGACTGGAATGAAGAAGGATATTGCCGAGTATGTAGCCGTATGTGATGTATATCAGAGAGTGAAGGCTGAGCATCAAAAGCCCGTAGGATTGTTACAGCCTATGCCGATACCCGAATGGAAGTGGATAAACTTGGCATGGATTTCATCACCGGATTGCCCAGGACCAAATCAGGATATGATTCTATATGGGTAGTAGTAGATCGCTTGACCAAAGTGGCTCACTTTATCCCAGTGAAAACCACATATACTAGTGTGAAGTTGGCCAAGATATACATGACCAGGATCGTATGTCTGCATGGAGTTCCAAGAACCATAGTATCATATAGAGGAACACAGTTTACCTCAAAGTTTTGGCATCAACTACACTAGACTTTGGGAACGAGGTTGGAGTTCAGTACAACATTCCACCCGCAGACAGATGGATAGACCGAGAGAGTCAACCAGATTCTGGAGGATATGTTGAGGGCCTGTGTGCTAGATCATGGATCTAGTTGGGATGACAATTTGCCCTACGCAAAGTTCTCATACAACAATAGCTATCAAGACAGTTTGAAGATGGCACCGTTCGAAGCCCTTTATGGACGAAGGTGCAGAACACCGTTGATGTGGGATGAAGTTGGAGACCGACAGTTGTTTGGACCAGATCTGATCAAGGAATTAGAAGAGAAGGTTAAATTGATCCGAGATAGATTAAAGGTAGCTCAGTCCAGGCAGAAAAGTTATGCAGATTTGAAACGAAAGGAAGTAACCTATGAAATTGGAGATAGAGCATATATGCGAGTGTCACCTCTACGAGGAGTGAAACGTTTTGGAGTTAAGGGAAAAATAGCCCCGAGATTTGTAGGCCCGTACCGAATTTTGGAACGTATGAGAGAAGTTGACTACAAGTTGGAGTTACCTGAAGGACTGTCAGGAGTTCATGATGTGTTTCATGTTTCACAGTTGAAGAAGTGTCACGTTGAGATGGCCGATATACCGCTAAGAGATACAGTGCCCTTGGAGGCGATTCAGTTGGACAGTGATCTGACCTATGAGGAGAAGCCAGTCATGGTTCTTGAATTTGCCAGCCGAGTCACTCGCAGCAAGGTTATCAAGTTTTGCAAAGTTCAGTGGAGCCACCATACCGAGGATGAAGCCACCTGCGAACGAGAGGATGATCTTCGCAAAGACCACCCACACCTATTTTCTAGCCAACCCGAATCTCGAGGGCGAGATTCATCTTAAGTGGGTAGGTTTGTAACATCCCAAATTTCCAATTTGGATTGTTATACATAGATCATTCCTGCATATCATATTTTGCTGCATTTCGTTTCGCCATCCTCGAAATTATATGCAACTCAAGGACCCTCGGAGAGAGTTGGGGATTTCACCGTTTTCATATTTGAATTCTATCAAATATTGAAACGAGGATTTTTGGTTTTAATTATTTTTCTCTCCGAAAGTATTTCATATTAAAATATATGAGGGGAGATAATATGACTGCTCCAAAATAAATGAAATATTGGAGGAAAATATTAAAATCAAATATTTGAATTTATTCGGAGTTTATTGCTATTTTATTTGAATTAGAAAATTTGCACGTTTTTCAAAATTGCATTTTAGGGCCAAGAAAATGTTCATCTCGTTCTAAATATTTTATTTAGATGGTGAAAATTTGTTTTGGCATTTTTAGATTTTTATTTTATTTTCTAGGATTTTTAGTTTCGGCGAATTTTTTTAAAAAAACTTCTCTCCGCCGACTGGGCCGACCCAGCCAGCTAGCCTAGTCGCCTCGTCTGCCTCGTCCCCGACGCGGGAGACCGCCGCCGCCGCACGCCGAGTCCGACCAGGACTCTGCCCCGCGCCGCCTTGCCCCCTCCCCCAAGCCGCCCCTCCCCCTCCTTATATACGCCGTCCCGACCCCCCCACACCACTCGAGCCGCCCCACCAACCCCGCCGCCGCTTGCTGCCGCTGCCGCGCGCCGGTTGCTGCCCCACCGCCTAGCGTCGCGCCGCCCTGCCGTCGCCGCCGCCTGCCGTCGCCGCCCCGCCACCACCCGGATCCTGCCGGAGCCGCCGGACCTCGCCGGAGCCCCGCCGAGGTAGTCGCCTCACCGCCGCCGGTTTTTTATTAGGAAAAAACCGATCCGGTTTTTTATTAGGAAAAAACCGATCCGTTTTTTAGAAAAACCCTAGGTTCGTTTTTTTATAATAGATCGGTTTTATTTTTTCTTGTTTAGTTTATTTAGAGGACGTTCGTCAGTACGTTCGTTTTAATGAACGGTGTTCTTTCATTAGCCGCAGATAGCGAACGTTCGTTCGTTAGCCTGTTCATCGGTTTTTCTTTTTCTCGAATTTTCCGCGATTATTTTCGATTGTGATTTCTGATCCAATTTTCGTTTTACTTTATCTTTTCGCTCGTTTATCGGAATCAGGCGATTCAAGCGCCTAGATCTTTGTCTCGAAACCCTCTTTCTGTTTTATCAACTTAAACAAAATTTTGGTACTATAAAATTTGACTTTAGTACAGATTAGTAAACAGATCTTGTTTCTCTCGCAGTTTGAGTTTCGTTGCTCCGTTTGATTTGATTCTTTTTGCAAACCGGAGTTCTTAAGTTGAACTTTCTGTTTAGATCTTCTTATTTGAGATTTACCCGTGCTTCTTTGCTTGACTGCTTATGTATGCTATTGTTTGTTTGTGATAGAACACCCGGAGTGCGAAGCGTGCTACTACGAGTCTCTAGGTTTTGCGGATCATCAGCAAGGCAAGTAACACTTTGATCATACCCTTTATCACCCTGTTTTTATGCATTAGTTTCAACCCTCAAACATTGCATGGTTAGGATTTGATAACATGTGGGATTAGGAAGTAGTTGATGAGGTAGAACCTATTGCCCTGTTATTATCAAACCCTTGGGAGTTACTTCTACATATTGCTTATATTGCTATGCTATGCTCGTAGACGTGGATTGGGTTTGAGTGAAACCATGACAGATGTGAGATTGTTAATTATTGGTTCAACTTAAGGTGGCAACTTAAATACACATATGGGTGGATTGCTTCTCGGGCACCTGGAGAATCCAGTGTTGTCCTAGGATATCCCGGAGTACTCGTGTGATAATCCTACGGTCCACCACCCAGGCTCAAAGGGAACTGAGATATTTCATGCTAGAAACTTCCGTGTGTAGCCACAAGCTATTATGGGCTCTAGCATAGTTGAGTAAGTTGCGTGAAGCTCTTGAAGAGATAGACTAGCAGGTAGTGGGTTGTAGGTGGTATAGTCTATCCGGAGTAGAGAGTTAATGCTTCTGAAAGACTGTGTCTCGGTCATCCGTTTCTCAAACATCATGTAGTGTGAGAAATCCGACGGAGGAGATCGAGTCTTGTGGGGAAAAGTGCGCAAACCTCTGCAGAGTGTATAAACTAATCATGGTTAGCCGTGTCCCCGGTTATGGACAAATCTTGAGTATCTAGTACTTGGATTATCATATGTATCTCATCACTCTAAAATTAATATTGTTGGGTTGATAATTACTTTTAATTGGGATTGAGTTGGAGGAACCTTCTCAATGATGTTTCCACTACCATGATAGTTAAATAAAATCTATTCCTTTGTTGTAGGGAAAAATTGGCTTTTCGCAAAACTATAACCATAGAGCTTTCCACCAGCCAAATATGCATATAGTGATAGAATTATTCTGTTTTTGCTCTACTGTGTTACTTTGCCAGCATATTCCATGTGCTGACCCATTTCGGGCTGCAACGTATTATGTTGCAGACTTTTCATATGAGTAAGGTTCGTTAGGTAGTTGCCGTGTCGCTCAGCTATGCCATTGGAGTTGATGGACTCACTTTATTTTCCAAGCCTTCCGCTGTTATCGTATTAGATGACCTTAAGCCATATTTATTGTAATAAGTTCTCTTTTGAGACATTCGATGTAATAAGTGTGTGATTGCTACTCTATTATAAATCCTTCGAGTACTGTGTGTGTCAGCATTACCGATCCAGGGATGACACTAAAGCATAGAGACTTGACCGTTTGAGGTCGGGTCGCTACAGCGCTGCCGACACAGTTGCTCGCCCTGCCGTGCCCTGGCCGCTGCAGCCTACAGGCGTGCCGCAGTCCAACACGAGGCATCTCAGCTTCTGGCGAGATGGTAAGGTCACCGGCGAGGTCATGGAAGCTTCACGTGAGTCGCCGACCGACCACAAGGAGGCCTTCACGCGAAGGAAACTTTTACTCAACCGCCAAAAGACAGAGTAAATATAGGGAGATTTTTAGGGAAATGAGTAAAATTTACTCCCTTAACAGTTTTAGGGGATCGGCTAGATCCGCCATAAGGGAGTAAACCGGAAATTTTACTCCCTTATGGCCTTTTAGAGGATCGGTTAAAAATGCCCTTAGTTAACTATATAACTGCTTTATGCGAAGTTTCCCCTACGCCTGGCAGCTAGGGTTTCTCTCCTCTTAGGAGATCCCAATCACCTCTGAGTCTTGCCCACAACCTCTTCCCCCGATCATCTCTGAGATACATCCGCCCTCGCCAACCTTGTCTCTGTTGTTCCCGCAATGCGACAGGACTGGTGATGGCGACTCTTTCCGACGCCCACTCCGCCACGAGTGGCGGCGGCGACGTCGCGGCTGCACGTTCGGATCTGGGTGAATTCCTCGAACAGTTGGATTTGAACGATGATGACTTTGCTGATGTGGAGATCGATGAGGATGATCCTGCGATTCAAGAAAGCGTCCGCTGGCTTGCCCTAGCCAGGGTCCATACAACCAGGAACTTCAGCCCGTCTGGCTTCTACAAGGATACGAGGGCTTCATGGAACCCCGTGCAGGACGTGAGATTTCGGCTAGTTGGCCCTAATCGTTTTATCGTCCAATCATCTTGCTTGGGGGATTTGGAACGTATAATGAAGCAAAGACCTTGGCTGTTCCACAATATGGTTGTGCTCTTGTGCCCGTATGACGGCTTCGGTAAGGCGGAGGAGGTGGAATTCTTTCATATTCCAATTTGGCTGCAGATTCACAAGCAACCAGACCCATACTGCAAGCAAAATATTGTGGAGAAGTTGTTGAAAGATGCAGGAGAGATTATGGAGATGTGTTTAAACGGAAACACCCGAGGTGGTTATGTTAGGGTTAGGGTGAAACATGATATATGAAGGGCCCTTACAAAGTACGTCGGTATTGTTCGGGCTAAGGAGCGCCACGTTTACCTGATTTGATAAGAAAAACTTGCTAGGTTTTGTAAGTTTTGTGGCCTTATTGGTCATGAACACAAAGAATGCGGCTTGGTTATCCATGATGAGAAGACTCTCAAGTTTGGGGACTGGATCTATGCAGATGTACCCAATAAGCCTTGACCAGAAGGACGACCCACTAAGGCGACAAACAATGAGTCTAAGCAAGCTGAAACCCGGAATGATGGTAGATCTGATCCGGAACATGTTCCACATGATTCCGAGGTCATGGATACGGCTTCGAGCCCGGTCAAAAAATCTGGTGAAAGATTAAAAGTTTATAATGTCCCCAAGAGGAGATTGAACATGGATGAGGACGGGGTTAACCCGCGAGATGTTCCTGGCGCCCCGAAGACGTTGTTGGCTATAACTGATGGCAATGACAATGATCCGGAAGATGGCGCCTCACCCACAAATAGTAGTTCCAGCAGCAAGAGGTTGAAAGTAACCATGGATAGCGACAATAATGAGATATCGGTGGCCTCCCGCGAGGAGGACCGCCGGACGCAATGAATATCCTTTCTTGGAACTGTCGGGAGGGACCGCCGGACAGTTCGTGAGGTTTTGGCCCTCTCAAAAGCCAATAACCCCAAGATAGTCTTTCTCCATGAGACTAGACAAGATGCAACTAAAGTGGAGAAGTTGAAGTGGAGATTGGGCCTAAAATGCTTTCACGGTGTTAGTAGCGATGGACGAAGTGGCGGTCTTGCACTGTTCTGGGAGGAGACGCTTACAGTGACAGTGCTCGAATCATGTAACAGATTCATTGATGTTCGAGTTCTTGATGGTGGTTCTGGTATTTCATGGAGAGGAACCTTTGTTTATGGCGAACCGCGTGTGGAAAATCATCAGCGTATGTGGGATCATCTATGTCGTCTGCGGGCAGTCTCACAAGAACCTTGGGTCATGTGTGCTACCTCTTGAGCACTGTGTTGGTTTTCCCCGAAGAGGAAGCGATGATGCAACAAAGTAGCGTAAGTATTTCCCTCAGTTTTTGAGAACTAAGGTATCAATCCAGTAGGAGGCTACGCACTAGTCCCTCGTACCTGCACAAAACAAATAAATCCTTGCAACCAACGCAAATAGGGGTTGTCAATCCCTATAAGGCCACTTACGAGAGTGAGATCTGATAGATACGATAAAGATAATTTTTTGGTATTTTTGTGATAAAGATGCAAAGTAAAATAAAGGCAAAGTAAATAACAAAGGAAATAACTAAGTAATAGAAGATCAATATGATAAAGATAGACCCGGGGGCCATAGGTTTCACTAGTGGCTTCTCTCGAGAGCATAAGTATTCTACGGTGGGTGAACAAATTACTGTTGAGCAATTGACAGAATTGAGCATAATTATGAGAATATCTAGGCATGATCATCTATATAGGCATCACGTCCGAGAAAAGTAGACCGACTCCTGCCGCATCTACTACTATTACTCCACTCATCGACCGCTACCCATCATGCATCTAGAGTATTAAGTTAAAAACAGAGTAACGCCTTAAGCAAGATGACATGATGTAGAGGGATAGACTCATGCAATATGAAGAAAACCCCATCTTGTTATCCCCAATGGCAACGTACCTTGCTGCCCTTACTATCACCGGGAAAGGACACCGCAAGATTGAACCCAAAGCTAAGCACTTCTCCCATTGCAAGAAAGATCAATCTAGTAGGCCAAACCAAACTGATAATTCGAAGAGACTTGCAAAGATAACCAATCATACATAAAAGAATTCAGAGAAGATTCAAATATTATTCATAGATAGACTTGATCATAAACCCACAATTCATCGGTCTCAACAAACACACCGCAAAAAGAAGATTACATCGAATAATTCTCCACAAGAGAGGGGGAGAACATTGTATTGAGATCCAAAAAGAGAGAAGAAGCCATATAGCTACTAACTATGGACCTGTAGGTCTGAGGTAAACTACTCACACTTCATCGGAGGGGCTATGGTGTTGATGTAGAAGCCCTCCGTGATCGATGCCCCCTCCGGCGGAGCTCCGGAACAGGCCCCAAGATGGGATCTCGTGGATACAGAAAGTTACGGCGGTGGAATTAGGGTTTTGGCTCCGTATTTGATAGTTTGGGGGTACGTGGATATATATATGATGGAGTACGTCGGTGGAGCAACAGGGGGCCCACGAGGGTGGAGGGCGCCTGGGGTAGGCAGGCGCGCCCCCCTACCTCGTGGCCTCCTGTTTCGTGCCTTGAAGTAGGGTCCAAGTCTCCTGGGTCTTATTTGTTGAGAAAATCACGTTCCCGAAGGTTTCATTCCGTTTGGACTCCGTTTGATATTCCTTTTCTTCGAAACCCTAAAACAGGCAAAAACATCAATTCTGGGCTGGGCCTCCGGTTAATAGGTTAGTCCCAAAAATAATATAAAAGTGGATAATAAAGCCCATTAATGTCCAAAACAGTAGATAATATAGCATGGAGCAATCAAAAATTATAGATACGTTGGAGACGTATCAAGCATCCCCAAGCTTAATTCCTGCTCGTCCTCGAGTAGGTAAATGATAAAAACAGAATTTTTGATGCGGAGTGCTACTTGGCATAATATTAATGTAATTCTTATTAATTGTGGTATGAATATTCAGATCCGAAAGATTCAAGACAAAATTTCATATTGACATAAAAATAATAATACTTCAAGCATACTAACTAAGCAATTATGTCTTCTCAAAATAACATGGCTAAAGAAAGTTATCCCTACAAAATCATACAGTCTGGCTATGCTACATCTTCACCACACAAAATATTTAAATCATGCACAACCCCGATGACAAGCCAAGCAATTGTTTCATACTTTTGACATTCTCAAAACTTTTTCAATTTTCACGTAATACATGAGCGTGAGCCATGGACATAGCACTATAGGTGGAATAGAGGGGTGGTTGTGGAGAAGACAAAAAGGGAGAAGATAGTCTCACATCAACTAGGCGTATCAACGGGCTATGGAGATGCCCATCAATAGATATCAATGTGAGTGAGTAGGGATTGCCATGCGACGGATGCACTAGAGCTATAAGTATATGAAAGCTCAAAAAGAAACTAAGTGGGTGTGCATCCAACTTGCTTGCTCATGAAGACCTAGGGAATTTTGAGTAAGCCCATCATTGGAATATACAAGCCAAGTTCTATAATGAAAAATTCCCACTAGTATATGAAAGTTATAACATCAGAGACTCTCTACTATGAAGATCATGGTGCTACTTTGAAGCACAAGTGTGGTAAAAGGATAGTAGCATTGTCCCTTCTCTCTTTTTCTCTCATTTTTTATTTGGGCCTTTTCTCTTTTTTTATGGCCTGTTTTCTTTCTTTTCTTTTTTTTTCGTCCGGAGTCTCATCCCGACTTGTGGGGGAATCATAGTCTCCATCATCCTTTCCTCACTGGGACAATGTTCTAATAATGATGATCATCACACTTTTATTTTTCTTACAACTCAAGAATTACAACTCCATTCTTAGAACAAAATATGACTCTATATGAATGCCTCCGGTGGTGTATCGGGATATGCAATGACTCATGAGTGACATGTATGAAAGAATTATGAACGGTGGCTTTGCCACAAATACAATGTCGACTACATGATCATGCTAAGCAATATAACAATGATGGAGTGTGTCACAATAAATGGAACGGTGGGAAGTTGCATGGCAATATATCTCAGAATGGCTATGGAAATGCCATAATAGGTAGGTATGGTGGCTGTTTTGAGGAAGGTATATGGTGGGTGTATGATACTGGCGAAGAGGTGTGCGGTATTAGAGAGGCTAGCAAAGGTGGAAGGGTGAGAGTGCGTATAATCCATGGACTCAACATTAGTCATAAAGAACTCATATACTTATTGCAAAAATCTACAAGTTATCAAAGCAAGGTATTACGCGCATGCTCCTAGGGGGATATATTGGTAGGAAAAGACCATCGCTCGTCCCCGACCGCCACTCATAAGGAAGACAATCAAAAAATAAATCATGCTCTGACTTCATCACATAACAGTTCAGCATACGTGCATGCTACGGGAATCACAAACTTCAACACAAGTATTTGTCAAATTCACAACTACTCAACTAGCATGACTTTAATATCACCATCTTCATATCTCAAAACAATTATCAAGCATCAAACTTATCATAGTATTCAACACACTCATAAGAAAGTTTTAATATTAATCTTGTATACCAAGCATATTAGGATTTTAAGAAAATTACCATGCTATTAAGACTCTCAAAATAATCTAAGTGAAGCATGAGAGATCAATAGTTTCTATAAAACAAATCCACCACCATGCTCTAAAAGATATAAGTGAAGCACTAGAGCAAAATTATATAACTCAAAAGATATAAGCGAAGCACATAGAGTATTCTAACAAATTCCAAATCAAGTATGGCTCTCTCAAAAGGTGTGTACAGCAAGAATGATTGTGGTAAACTAACAAATAAAGACTCAAATCATACAAGACGCTCCAAGAAAAACACATATCATGTGGCGAATAAAAATATAGCTCCAAGTAAAGTTACCGATAGAAGTAGACGAAAGAGGGGATGCCTTCCAGGGCATCCCCAAGCTTTGGATTTTAGGTGTCCTTAGATTATCTTGGGGGTGCCATGGGAATCCCAAAGCTTAGGCTCTTGCCACTCCTTTTTCCATAATCCATCAAATGTTTACCCAAAACTTGAAAACTTCACAACACAAAACTTAAAGTAGAAAATCTCGTGAGCTCCGTTAGCGAAACAAAAATAAAAGACCACTTCAAGGTACTGTAATGAACTCATTATTTATTTATATTGGTGTTATACCTACTGTATTCCAACTTCTCTATGGTTTATAAACTATTTTACTAGCCATAGATTCATCAAAATAAGCAAACAACACACGAAAAACAGAATCTGTCAAAAACAGAACAGTCTGTAGTAATATGTAGCTAGCGCAAGATATGGAACCCCAACAATTATAAAATAAATTTTTTACGTGAGGAATTTATATATTAATCATCTGCAAAAAGAATTAACTAAATAGCACTTTCCATATAAAAATTACAGCAGTTCTCGTGAGCGCTAAAGTTTCTGTTTTTTACAGCAAGTTCAACAAGACTTTCCCCAACTCTTCCCAACGGTTCTACTTGGCACAAACACTAATTAAACAAAAAAACACAACCAAAACAGAGTCTAGATAAATAACTTATTAATAAACAGGAGCAAAAATCAAGGAATAAAAATAAAATTGGGTTGCCTCCTAACAAGCGCTATCGTTTAACGCCCCTAGCTAGGCATAACAAGCAAGAATAGATCTAGGTATTGCCATCTTTCGTAGGCAATCCATAAGTGGCTCTCATAGTAGATTCATAAGGTAATTTAATTTTCTTTCTAGGGAAGTGTTCCATGCCTTTCCTTAATGGAAATTGGAATCTAATATTTCCTTCCTTCATATCAATAATTGCACCAATCGTTCTAAGGAAAGGTCTACCAAGAATAATAGGACATGAAGGATTGCAATCTATGTAAAGAACAATAAAATCTACGGGCACATAATTCCTATTTGCAACAATAAGAACATCATTAATTCTTCCCATAGGTTTCTTAATAATGGAATCCGCAAGGTGCAAGTTTAAAGAGCAATCATCAAAATCACGGAAACCTAACAAATCACACAGAGTCTTTGGAATCGTGGAAACACTAGCACCCAAATCACATAAAGAATAGCATTCACGATCTTTAATTTTAATAGTTGGTTCCCATTCATCATAAATTTTTCTAGGGATAGAAACTTCCAATTCAAGTTTTTCTTCATAAGATTGCATCAAGGCATCAACGATATGTTTAGTGAACGCTTTATTTTGACTATAAGCATGAGGAGAATTTAGCACGGATTGCAACAAGGAAATACAATCAATTAAAGAGCATTTTCATAGTTAAATTCCTTAAAATCCATAATAGTGGGTTTAGCAACATCGAGGGTTTTAATTTCTTCAATCCCACTTTTATCAAATTTAGCATCAAGATCAACAAATTCTGAATTCTTAGAACGCCTTCTAGGTAAAGGTGGATCTTATTCAGTCCCATCATTATCAAGATTCATATTGCAAAACAAATATTTAATAGGGGACACATCAATAACTTTTAGATCTTCATCATTATTTTCATAGGAACTAGAAGAACACGCTTTTATAAAGGCATCTTTCTTAGCACGCATCCTAGTGGTTCTTTCTTTGCACTCATCAATGGAAATTCTCATGGCTTTGAGAGACTCATTGATATCATGCTTAGGTGGAATAGATCTAAGTTTCAAAGAATCAACATCAAGAGCAATTCTATCAACGTTCCTAGCCAAATCATCAATCTTAAGCAATTTTTCTTCAATCATAGCATTAAAATTCTTTTGCGAAGTAATAAATTCTTTAATATTAGATTGAAAATCAGAGGGCATCTTATTATAATTTCCATAAGAATTGTTGTAGGAATTACCATAATTATTAGAGGGATTACTAGGATAAGGCCTAGGATTAAAATTTCCTCTATACGCGTTGTTACCAAAATTGTTCCTACCAACAAAATTCACATCCATAGATTCATTATTATTTTCAATCAAAGTAGACAAGGGCATATCATTAGGATCAGAAGAAACACTCTTATTAGCAAATAATTTCATAAGTTCATCCATCTTTCCACTCAAAACATTAATTTCTTCTATCGCATGCACCTTTTTATTAGTAGATCTTTCAGTATGCCATTGAGAATAATTAACCATAATATTATCTAGGAGTTTAGTAGCTTCTCCTAAAGTGATTTCCATAAAAGTGCCTCCCGTGGCCGAATCTAAAAGATTTCTAGAAGCAAAATTCAATCCGGCATAAATTTTTTGTATAATCATCCACAAATTTAAACCATGAGTAGGGAAATTACGTCATTAGTTTCATTCTCTCCCAAGCTTGTGCAACATGTTCATGATCAAGTTGCTTAAAGTTCATAATATTGTTTCTAAGAGAGATGATCTTAGCAGGAGGAAAATACTTAGAGATAAAAGCATCTTTGCACTTATTCCATGAATCAATACTATTTTTAGACAAAGACAAAAACCAAGCTTTAGCACGATCTCTAAGCGAAAAAGGAAATAGCTTCAATTTAGCAATATCATTATCCACATCTTTCTTCTTTTGCATGTCACACAAATCAACGAAGCTATTTAGATGGGTAGCGGCATCTTCACTAGGAAGGCCGAAAAACGGATCTTTCATGACAAGATTCAACAAAGCAGTATTAATCTCACAAGATTCAGCATCGATAAGAGGAGAAATCAGAGTGCTAATAAAATCATTGTTGTTGGTATTGGTGAAGTCACACAATTTAGTATTGTCTTGAGTCATCGTGACAAGCAAGCAAACTAACACACAAGCAAACTAAAAGCAAGCGGGCAAAAAGAGGCAAATAGAGAAAGAGAGGGAGGATAGAGAGAGAGAGAGGGCAAATAAAATGGTAAGGGTGAAGTGGGGGAGAGGAAAACGAGAGGCAAATGGCAAATAATGTAATGCGGGAGATAAGGGTATGTGATGGGTACTTGGTATGTTGACTTTTGCGAAGACCTCCCCGGCAACGGCGCCAGAAATCCTTCTTACTACCTCTTGAGCACTGCGTTGGTTTTCCCCGAAGAGGAAGGGATGATGCCGCAAAGTAGCATAAGTATTTCCCTCAGTTTTTGAGAACCAAGATATCAATCTAGTAGGAGGCTACACGCTAGTCCCTCGTACCTGCACAAAACAAATAAATCCTTGCAACCAACGCAAATAGGGGTTGTCAATCCCTATAAGGCCACTTACGAGAGTGAGATCTGATAGATATGATAAAGATAATATTTTTGGTATTTTTTTGATAAAGATGCAAAGTAAAATAAAGGCAAAGTAAATAACAAAGGAAATAACTAAGTAATAGAAGATCAATATGATAAAGATAGACCCGGGGGCCATAGGTTTCACTAGTGGCTTCTCTCGAGAGCATAAGTATTCTACGGTGGGTGAACAAATTACTGTTGAGCAATTGAAAGAATTGAGCATAATTATGAGAATATCTAGGCATGATCATGTATATAGGCATCACGTCTAAGACAAGTAGACCGACTCCTGACTGCATCTACTACTATTACTCCACTCATCGACCGCTATCCAGCATGCATCTAGAGTATTAAGTTAAAAACAGAGTAACGCCTTAAGCAAGATGACATGATGTAGAGGGATAGACTCATGCAATATGAAGAAAACCCCATCTTGTTATCCTTGATGGCAACAATACAATACGTGCCTTGCTGCCCTTACTGTCACCGGGAAAGGACACCGCAAGATTGAACCCAAAGCTAAGCACTTCTCCCATTGCAAGAAAGATCAATGTAGTAGGCCAAACCAAACTGATAATTCGAAGAGACTTGCAAAGATAACCTATCATACACAAAAGAATTCAGAGAAGATTCAAATATTATTCATAGATAGACTTGATCATAAACCCATAATTCATCGTTCTCAACAAACACACCGCAAAAAGAAGATTACATTGAATAGTTCTCCACAAGAGAGGGGGAGAACATTGTATTGAGATCCAAAAACAGAGGAGAAGCCATCTAGCTACTAATTATGGACCCTTAGGTCTGAGGTAAACTACTCACACTTCATCGGAGGGGCTATGGTGTTGATGTAGAAGCCCTCCGTGATCGATGCCCCCTCCGGCGGAGCTCCGGAACAGGCCCTGTCGGTGTCAAAACCCTGGAAGTACTTGGCCGCATCGGCAGCGCTTGCCGCCAAATCCATATACACATCCTCCGAACTCCACAGCAGATCCAGAGGGGCATACCGTGGATCTCCGAACTTCCTCTGCAACATAAAGGATTTCCCAGCTACAATATCCCTAGCTTCCCGCAGCTCCTCCTTCTTTGCTCTCATAGCAGAGCGGAGGTCTTTTTTCGTCGCATCAGCCTTCTCAAGGTCCGATGCCTTCGCCTGCTTTTCATTTTCAAGAACCCGGCAACGGTCGGCGGCGGCTTTTAATTCTTTGGCTATCTTGGCCATCTTGTCTCGGCTCTCGCCATGTGCGGCCTTCTCGGCTTGCAACTCTTCGGCCGCCTTCAAAGCAGCCGCATTACCCAACCTCGCTTGTTCCTTGGCTCGGGAAAGTTCAGCCCGCAAGGCTTCAACAGTGGCAGCTCCATCTGCAGTCACAACATATTAAAGATGCTGGCATCATACTGCTCTTCCTATTGTGGCGTTTACCAGATAATGACACTTACCCTGTGCCTCGTCAAGACTTTTGTTAACAAGCTCGATGTCGGCGTCTGCCGCATCCAACTGCCGTTCTAAATGGGCAAACTCGCTAGTCCGGCTAGCCATGGGAGCTTCCATCACCTACACATAGACGCAATATGGTTATTACCTGGGAATATGATCCTCTGTTCGTCGTCGTTTCCGACGACAACCAGAGCCTCAGGGGCTACTATCTACATAGGGCACACCTAGTATGTGCAGGACTATCATACATTCTTTTACGTACCTCAAAGCCTGTCAGTAGACTCATAAAAGCTTCATGCAATCCGCTTTCGGCGGACGATATTCTCTCCATCACCGTATTCATCAGCACACAGTGTTCATCTGAGATGGCCGCTCGCCCCACCAACTCCCTTAGAACATCCGATCGCACACTAGACGGTGCCAGACTCTTTTGTCTGCTCTCTTCGGGAGCCGGACAATGGGAGCTTCGGGGGTCAAAGGGATTATCTTCTGGCCTCACCTGACTCGGAGAGGCCCTCCGCGACGACACTTCAGGGTCGCCCGCTTCTGGAGCGGAGGAGTCCGGAGGAGGCGTTTCGCTCTTCATCATCTCTGGAAGAAGATCCCCCGAAGATGAGCTCATTTGAGAAGGGCTAAGGCCCGAACTGCAAAAATATATGCGGTGGTTATCCTCTCAGAAGAAAGAGATGGCATATCTGTACTATTAAAGTATTTCGAGTCACTTACGACTCGCGGGAGAATTGATCCCCCCGCGGACTTTGTGCGGCAACAGCGCTCCCCAAGGCAGGACCCTCTGTGGGAGACTTTTTCTCCCGTTTGGAAGCTTCGGCTTCCGAATCCCCGGGCACGGTCCTTTTCCTCTTCAGGTCGTCTCCCTTCATGGAGGCGCTCGCTCCCTCGGTTAGAATGGGCAGCATTGGGGGCCCGCGTCCGCCCGCATTATCCTCCACAGTATCTTCCTTCAAGGTCTGGAGCATCTTTTCCAACACCGGATTTTCCAAACCCTCAGGGTGGGGGGCCGAACACCGAATCAACTTCGCCTTTGTTAGCCAGTCCTGGTCAAAAAAGCGAACTCTCAAAAATAACTTCGACAAAGGAGAGATATTATGTTTGGCTGGAAGATACCTTACCTGTTCGGCGGCGCGGTTACTACTCAGGCCCACGTCCTCGGTGATTTCCGGACACTCCACCTGAGGTCCGAAGAATGACTTGTACATCTCCTCGTGCATCAGGCCGAGAAAATCTTGAATGACACGTGGTCCCTCGGGATTAAACTCCCACAAGCGAAGAGGCCAGCGTTTGCAAGGCTGGACTTGGCGAACCAGCATAACTTGTGCTACCGCAACCAAACTGAAATCTCCATTAAAGAGATCTTGAATGCGGCTTTGCAGTATAGGCACGTCCTTGGCCGGACCCCAGCTCAATCCTCTGCTAATCCATGACATCAGTTGTGGTGGAGGGCCCGGGCGGACACAGGGGCGGCCGCCCACTTGGCACTTCTAGGAGCCGTGATGTAGAACCACTCCTGTTGCCACAATTCAGACACCTCTGGAATGGAACCTTTGGGCCATGCAGCTCCCATCATCTTGCATATTGAGGCACCTCCACACTCCGCATGTTGCCCCTCGATCATCTTCAGTTTTACTTCAAAGGTCTTGAGCCATAGGCCAAAGTGAGGGGTAACCCGGAGGAAGGCCTCGCACACAACAATAAATGTCGTGATATGGAGAAAGGAGTCTGGTGCTAGATCATGGAAATCTAGCCCGTAGTAAAACATCAAGCCCCTGACAAAAGGATCCAATGCAAGGACTAGACCTCGGAGGAAGTGGGAGACGAACACGACGCTCTCGTTGGGTTCAGGGGAGGGGACGGTCTGCCCCCGGGGAGGCAGCCGATGCAGAATCTCGGCAGTCAGATATATGGCCTCCCTCAACTTTTTGACGTCTTCTTCTGCGACGGAAGAAGGCACCCATCGGCCTTGAAGGCTAGATCCGGACATGACTGAAGGTTCGGAGCACCTGACTTGAACTTTGGGCGTTTGAGCTTGAGGTGGGGGAAGGACTCGATTGGGCACGGGAGGGAAAAATAAAAGGCCTCATCCCTTTATAAAGAGGGTGGATATCGAGCATCCTCCCCGTGTCCGTTTGGACTTGCCTATGATCTAGGAGTCCTAGAAGCGGTTGGGTTACCCACGCCCATAATGATGAGAATCCCGGAATAAGGGGGCATGATCTCTGCTTGGACAAGACGTGCCAAGGAAACCGCCTCGCATGACGCGCTGAGGTGGGATAATTAAGCGACTCGAATAAAGGCTTGGCCATGGTGCGTCGCACCATGGAATACGTCAGCGGATTAGATTTGTGTAAATATTATTCTCTCTATGGCAATATGTGGAAAACTTATTTTGCAGAACCGGACACTATCTTTGTGTTTAAAATCTTCTATGAAGTACTTGGAGGAGGAACCCGCCTTGCAATGCCGAAGACAATTTGCGCGCCGGACTCATCGTCATTGAAGCCTGGTTCAGGGGCTACTGAGGGAGTCCTGGATTAGGGGGTGTTCGGATAGCCGGACTATACCTTCAGCCGGACTCCTGGACTATGAAGATACAAGATTGAAGACTCCGTCCGTGTCCGGAAGGGACTTTCCTTGGCGTGGAAGGCAAGCTTGGCGATACGGATGTTCAGATCTCCTACCATTGTAGCCGACTCTATATAACCCTAACCCTCTCCGGTGTCTATATAAACCGGAGGGTTTTAGTCCGTAGGACGACATACACATCAACAATCATACCATAGGCTAGCTTCTAGGGTTTAGCCTCTCTGATCTCGTGGTAGATCTACTCTTGTACTACCCATATCATCAATATTAATCAAGCAGGACGTAGGGTTTTACCTCCATTGAGAGGGCCCGAACCTGGGTAAAACTTCGTGTCCCTTGCCTCCTGTTACCATCCGGCCTAGATGCACAGTTCGGGACCCCCTACCCGAGATCCGCCGGTTTTGACACCGATAGGCCCAAGATGGGATCTCGTGGATACATAAAGTTACGGCGGTGGAATTAGGGTTTTGGCTCCGTATTTGATCGTTTGGGGGTACGTGGATATATATAGGAGGAAGGAGTACGTCGGTGGCGCGCCCCCTACCTCGTGGCCTCCTGTTTTGTGCCTTGACGTAGGGTCCAAGTCTCCTGGGTCTTATTTGTTGAGAAAATCATGTTCCCGAAGGTTTCATTCCGTTTGGACTCCGTTTGATATTCCTTTTCTTCGAAACCCTAAAATAGGCAAAAAACAACAATTCTGGGTTGGGCCTCCGGTTAATAGGTTAGTCCCAAAAATAATATAGAAGTGGATAATAAAGCCCAATAATGTCCAAAACAGTAGATAATATAGCATGGAGCAATCAAAAATTATAGATACGTTGGAGACGTATCAATGTGTGGCGACTTCAATGAAGCTCTCTGGCAGCACGAGCATCTCTCAAGGACGACTAGATCGGAGTCTCAAATGGAAGTGTTCAGGGACCTCCTGGTGACTTGCGAGCTACATGACCTAGGGTTTTCTGGCCTCCCCTACACATATAATAATGGTCAAGATGGATATCGCAATGTTCAGGTGCGACTAGACAGGGCGTGTGCGGACGAGGCGATGCGGAATCTCTTTCCCGTAGCTCGGGTTGTGCACTTAGCTACTTCCTGCTCGGATCACAGCCCACTTTTGGTTAACCTAGAAGGGGTGCAGGAGTAGAGGCACAGGCTACCTACGTCATGGTATGAGATCATGTGGGAGTGATGACCCACAAGTGTAGGGGATCTATCGTAGCCTTTTTGATAAGTAAGAGTGTCGAACCCAACGAGGAGCGGAAGGAAATGATAAGCGGTTTTCAGCAAGGTATTCTCTGCAAGCACTGAAATTATCGGTAACAGATAGTTTTGTGATAAGGTAATTTGTAACGGGTAGCAAGTAATAAAAGTAAATAAGGTGCAGCAAGATGGCCCAATCCTTTTTGTAGCAAAGGACAAGCCTGGACAAACTCTTACATAAAGGAAAGCGCTCCCGAGGACACATGGGAATTATTGTCAAGCTAGTTTTCATCACGCTCATATGATTCACGTTCGGTACTTTGATAATCTGATATGTGGGTGGACCGGTGCTTGGGTACTGTCCTTACTTAGACAAGCATCCCACTTATGATTAACCCCTATTGCAAGCATCCGCAACTACAATAGAAGTATTAAGGTAAACCTAACCATAAATGAAACATATGGATCCAAATCAGCCCCTTATGAAGCAACGCATAAACTAGGGTTTAACCTTCTTTCACTCTAGCAACCCATCATCTACTTATTACTTCCCAATGCCTTCCTCAAGGCCCAAACAATGGTGAAGTGTCATGTAGTCGACGTTCACATGACACCACTAGAGGAAAGACAAAATACATCTCATCAAAATATCGAACGAATACCAAATTCACATGACTACTTATAGCAAGACTTCTCCCATGTCCTCGGGAGACTGGCGAAGGACGAGGTGACGATGCGCGTCGGGAATGGTTCCAAGGTCGATGTGATCGCCGTCGGCACGCTGCCTCTTCATTTACCTACGGGATTAGTTTTAAACCTCAATAATTGTTATTTAGTACCAGCTTTGAGCATGAACATTGTATCAGGATCTCGTTTAATACGAGATGGCTACTCATTTAAATCCGAGAATAATGGTTGTTCTATTTATATGAGAGATATGTTTTATGGTCATGCTCCGATGGTGAATGGTTTATTCTTAATGAATCTCGAGCGTAATGCTACACATATTCATAGTGTGAGTACCAAGAGATGTAAGATTGATAATGATAGTCCCACATACTTGTGGCACTGCCGCCTTGGTCACATAGGTGTCAAACGCATGAAGAAGCTCCATGCTGATGGACTTTTAGAGTCTCTTGATTATGAATCATTTGACACGTGCGAACCATGCCTCATGGGTAAAATGACCAAGACTCCATTCTCAGGAACAATGGAGCGAGCAACCAACTTATTGGAAATCATACATACTGATGTGTGCGGTCCAATGAGTGTTGAGGCTCGCGGTGGCTATCGTTATGTTCTCACCCTCACTGATGACTTGAGTAGATATGGGTATGTCTACTTAATGAAACACAAGTCTGAGACCTTTGAAAAGTTCAAAGAATTTCAGAGTGAGGTTGAGAATCAATGTGACAGGAAAATCAAGTTCCTGCGATCAGATCATGGAGGAGAATACTTGAGTCACGAGTTTGGCACACACTTGAGAAAATGTGGAATAGTTTCACAACTCACGCCGCCTGGAACACCTCAGCGTAATGGTGTGTCCGAACGTCGTAATCGCACTCTATTAGATATGGTGCGATCTATGATGTCTCTTGCCGATTTACCGTTATCTTTTTGGGGCTATGCTTTAGAGACTACCGCATTCACTTTAAATAGGGCTCCGTCGAAATCCATTGAGACGACACCGTTTGAATTATGGTTTGGGAAGAAACCTAAGCTGTCGTTTCTAAAAGTTTGGGGATGCGATGCTTATGTCAGGAAACTTCAACCTGAAAAGCTCGAACCCAAGTCGAAAAAATGCGTCTTCATAGGATACCCTAAAGAAACTATTGGGTATACCTTCTACCTCAGATCCGAAGGCAAGATCTTTGTTGCCAAGAATGGGTCCTTTCTAGAGAAAGAGTTTCTCTCGAAAGAAGTAAGTGGGAGGAAAGTGGAACTTGATGAAGTATTACCTCTTGAACCGGAAAATGGCGCAACTCAAGAAAATGTTCCTGAGGTGCCTGCACCGACTAGAGAGGAAGTTAATGATGATGATCAAGATACTTCTAATCAATCTCCTACTGAAATTCGAAGGTCCACAAGGACACGTTCCGCACCAGAGTGGTACGGCAACCCTGTCTTGGAAATCATGTTGTTAGACAACGGTGAACCTTCGAACTATGAAGAAGCGATGGCGGGCCCGGATTCTGACAAATGGCTAGAAGCCATGAAATCCGAGATAGGATCCATGTATGAAAATGAAGTATGGACTTTGACTGACTTGCCCGTTGAGCGGCGAGCCATAGAAAATAAATGGATCTTTAAGAAGAAGACAGACGCGGATGGTAATGTGACCATCTATAAAGCTCGGCTTATCGCTAAGGGTTATCGACAAGTTCAATGGGTTGACTACGATGAGACTTTCTCACTGGTAGCGAAGCTGAAGTCCGTCCGAATCATGTTAGCAATTGCCGCATTCTATGATTATGAGATATGGCAAATGGACGTCAAAACGGCATTCCTTAATGGTTTCCTTAAGGAAGAATTGTATATGATGCAGCCGGAAGGTTTTGTCGATCCTAAGAATGCGGACAAGGTATGCAAGCTCCAACGCTTGATTTATGGGCTGGTGCAAGCGTCTCGGAGTTGGAACATTCGCTTTGATGAGATGATCAAAGCGTTTGGGTTTACGCAGACTTATGGAGAAGCCTGTGTTTACAAGAAAGTGAGTGGGAGCTCTGTAGCATTTCTCATATTATATGTAGATGACATACTTTTGATGGGAAATGATATAGAACTCTTGGACAGCATAAAGGCTTACTTGAATAAGAGTTTTTCAATGAAGGACCTTGGAGAAGCTGCATATATATTAGGCATCAAGATCTATAGAGATAGATCAAGACGCCTCATAGGTCTTTCACAAAGCACATACCTTGATAAGATATTGAAGAAGTTCAATATGGATCAGTCTAAGAAGGGGTTCTTGCATGTGTTACAAGGTGTGAGATTGAGCTCAGCTCAATGTCCGACCACGGCAGAAGATATAGAAGAGATGAGTGTCATCCCCTATGCCTCAGCCATAGGTTCTATTATGTATGCCATGCTGTGTACCAGACCTGATGTAAATCTTGCCGTAAGTTTGGTAGGAAGGTACCAAAGTAATCCCGGCAAGGAACACTGGACATCGGTCAAGAATATCCTGAAGTACCTGAAAAGGACTAAGGAAATGTTTCTCGTTTATGGAAGTGACGAAGAGCTCGTCGTAAAAGGTTACATCGACGCTAGCTTCGACACAGATCTGGATGACTCCAAGTCACAAACCGGATACATGTATATTTTGAATGGTGGGGCAGTAAGCTGGTGCAGTTGCAAGCAAAGAGTCGTGGCGGGATCTACATGTGAAGCGGAGTACATGGCAGCCTCGGAGGCAGCACATGAAGCAATTTGGGTGAAGGAGTTCATCACCGACCTAGGAGTCATACCCAATGCGTCGGGGCCGATCAAGCTCTTCTGCGACAACACTGGAGCTATTGCACTTGCCAAGGAGCCCAGGTTTCACAAGAAGACAAGGCACATCAAACGTCGCTTCAACTCCATTCGTGAAAATATTCAAGATGGAGACATAGATATTTGTAAAGTACATACGGACCTGAATGTAGCAGATCCGTTGACTAAACCTCTCCCTAGAGCAAAACATGATCAACACCAGAATTCCATGGGTGTTCGATTCATCACAATGTAACTAGATTATTGACTCTAGTGCAAGTGGGAGACTGTTGGAAATATGCCCTAGAGGCAATAATAAAATCATTATTAATATATTTCCTTGTTCATGATAATTGTCTTTATTCATGCTATAATTGTATTATCCGGAAATCGTAATACATGTGTGAATAATAGACACCAACATGTCCCTAGTAAGCCTCTAGTTGACTAGCTCGTTGATCAACGGATAGTCATGGTTTCCTGACTATGGACATTGGATGTCATTGATAACGAGATCACATCATTAGGAGAATGATGTGATGGACAAGACCCAATCCTAAACATAGCACAAGATCGTATAGTTCGTTTGCTAGAGTTTTCCAATGTCAAGTATCCTTTCCTTAGACCATGAGATCGTGTAACTCCTGGATACCATAGGAGTGCTTTGGGTATACCAAACGTCACAATGTAACTGGGTGACTATAAAGGTATACTACGGGTATCTCCGAAAGTGTCTGTTAGGTTGACACGGATCAAGACTGGGATTTGTCACTCCGTATGACGGAGAGGTATCACTGGGCCCACTCGGTAATGCATCATCATAATGAGCTCAAAGTGACCAAGTGTCTGGTCACGGGATCATGCATTACGGTACGAGTAAAGTGACTTGCCGGTAACGAGATTGAACGAGGTATTGGGATACCGACGATCAGATCTCGGGCAAGTAACATACCGATTGACAAAGGGAATTGTATACGGGGTTGCTTGAATCCTCGACATCGTGGTTCATCCGATGAGATCATCGAGGAGCATGTGGGAGCCAACATGGGTATCCAGATCCCGTTGTTGGTTATTGACCGGAGAGCAATCTCGGTCATGTCTACATGTCTCCCGAACCCGTAGGGTCTACACACTTAAGGTTCGGTGACGCTAGGGTTGTAGGGATATGTATATGCAGTAACCCGAATGTTGTTCGGAGTCCCGGATGAGACCCCGGACGTCACGAGGAGTTCCGGAATGGTCCGGAGGTAAATAATTATATATAGGAAGTGCTATTTCGGGCATCGGGACAAGTTTCGGGGTCACCGGTATTGTACCGGGTCCACCGGAAGGGTCCCGGGGGTCCACCGGGTGGGGCCACCTGCCCCGGGGGGCCACATGGGCTGTAGGGGGTGCACATTGGCCTATATGGGCCAAGGGAACCAGCCCCAAGAGGCCCATGCGCCTAGGGTTTCAAGAAGGGAAGAGTCCCAAAGGGGGAAGGCACCTCCTAGGTGCCTTGGGGAGGAGGGATTCCTCCCCTTGGCCGCACCCCCCTAGGAGATTGGATCTCCTAGGGCCGGCGCCCCCCCCCTTGGCCCTCCTATATATAGTGGGGAGATGGAGGACTTCTCACCCCACGCCTTTGGTGCCTCCCTCTCCCTCTCCAACACATCCTCCTCCTCCATAGTGCTTAGCGAAGCCCTGCCGGAGTACTGCAGCTCCATCACCACCACACCGTCGTGCTGCTGCTGGAGCCATCTCCCTCAACCTCTCCTTCCCCCTTTCTGGATCAAGAAGAAGGAGACGTTACGCTGACCGTACGTGTGTTGAACGCGGAGGTGCCGTCCGTTCGGCGCTAGGATCTCCGGTGATTTGGATCACGTCGAGTACGCCTTCCTCATCCCCGTTCTTTGAACGCTTCCGCGCGTGATCTACAAAGGTATGTAGATGCAATCCAATCACTCGTTGCTAGATGAACTCCTAGATAGATCTTGGTGAAACCGTAGGAAAATTTTTGTTTTCTGCAATGTTCCCCAACATCTTTCTCCCAATATTTTTTTATATATTCTGAAAATAATTCCCGTGGAGTTTCAGCACTTTTGGAGATGTGCAAAATAGGTCTCTAATATTTGCTCCTTTTCCAGCCAAAAATTCCAGCTGCCGGCATTCCCCCTCTTCATGTAAACCTTGTAAAATAAGAGAGAAAAGGCATAAGTATTGTGACATAATGTGTAATAACAGCCCATAATGCAATAAATATCGATATAAAAGCATGATGCAAAATGGGTGTATCAACTCCCCCAAGCTTAGACCTCGCTTATCCTCAAGCGAAAGCCGAAATCAAAAAATATGTCCACATGTTTAGAGATAGAGGTGTCAATAAAATAAAATACGGACATGAGGGCATCATGATCATTCTTAGAACAGCAACATATACATATACATACATATATATATATATATATAGTAACACTATTCTGATCCTGCGATCAAAATAACTATTCGGATCACGGTCGGCCCTATATAGGCCAGATTGGATCCTCCCGAGCTGACTGGAAAAAACAACACCTGACCTCCCACCACCCCACGACCCAACCGGCGCCCCCTGCCCCCAACGCGATCTTGACTGCCCCACACCACTGAATCCCCCGCCGCCAACCCCTTCCTCGGATCCCCACGCCGCCGCGCGCCTTCCCGGAGAACCCCGCCGCCGCGCGCCTTCCCGGAGAACACCGTCACTGCGCGCCCTCCCCGGAGACCCCGCTGCCGCGCCCCTTCCCTGCGCGCCTCCGGTGTCCCACCGCCGCATTCCCGCCATGGTCGCGCGCGCCTCAGCGCCACAACCGTCGCCGGCGGAGATCCAGCAGAGGTCCACCAGCTCCACGACCTCCACCTCCCAACCCCCACCTACCCGCCGCCCCACCCAGCGCGTCGCCCTCTACACTCCGCCACCACATTCCCTGCGCCGTCGCCGGTGCGCAGAGCTTGGACGGGATCCGAGCCTTCTTTCGACCGCACGCGCCTTCAACGCCAAAAAATGTAGTCGTCGTCCCGCCTTCCTACCATGTCTGCGGACCCACCTTCCTCCTCTGGCCGGGCGTCGGCGCCCCACCTTCATCCTCCGGTCGGGCGCACTGCTCGTCTGTTGCTGCCCCACAACTTCCTCCGTCGCCTGCGTCCCCCGCCACCAGGAGCCACCTCCCAAATCCATGGTGACACCCCTCCACTCCGGCCTCGCGCTTGGGCCTGTGACCCTGCCTATCCGCCGCTTCGGCGCAGTTGACTCCCCAGCCATCCCGCTTTGGCGAGCCAGCGCCTCATCGACCTCAATCGCCTCCCACCCTTGCTCCCTAGTTCCCGCGATGCACAGGCTAGAGCAGACGAAGAAGGTCATCTTGTCTAGCAACTTCAGTTCATTTTTGCTTTTTTAGTTTCAAATCCTTGTTTGGCATACTTATTCGGTGTTTTGGGTGTTGATTTTAGGAGAAGACGTTGATGCAATGGTTCAGATGCAGAGAAATCTCAATACAGAAAAGAGAAGTGCGTTGATTTGTTGCACACAACTTGTTTGCTCTTATGCCCAAGCAACAAAAAGAAATGAAAAACTATTGATGGATGTGTCTCGGTATTGTTGGTTGTGGGGGAAGGAGTACTGCTGATGCTGCTCCATCTCTCTTCGGTTGGTGTTTGTTTCCCACAACATGTTTGTGTTAATGCTTGGAAGGGTGATGTTGGATAGAGTACCGAACTATGTATAGTTAGTGAAAATTTTAGCCCCTCCCAGTTGCCACGTATCTCTCTCTCTACATTGAACTCTCTTGGGGAGGCTGTGAACTTCTTGGAAGTTGCACTAAAATTATCTGCAAAAGTAGTTTTTGTGCTTGGCTTTTGAAAAGAATGTTGTTTGAGGCCACTTTTATATGTGATGGATCAATTGGTTTAAGCAGTGCTGAATTATACTTTGACAATGTGTGAAATACAGGCCCGCCCTCATCATTCATCCATAATTTATTGTTTGTTGAAAGAAACAAAACTAAGTTGATGTATTGATTTCTCGTATGTGAATGAGATTTCATGTAAAAAAAAGTATAGTAGAAGAGAAATTGCTTCATTGTTGTGCTTGCACAACTATGTAATTTTTTGTTTTTTATTTGTTTTTGCGAAGGTGAAAATGTTGTGTTTGAGAAGGTCAAAGTATGTTGAGTACATATTGTTATTTTTGCAACCACCGGAGCCAAACAATTGTAAATTTTAGTATGAATGTGACTCAAAGTTCTCCGGAAAATCAGCAATAAAAACTCTGGATGTCTAGAATGTACTAAGGGATACAGGCCAGGGTGTTGATTTTATACAGATTTTGCACCGGACTGTAATTTCGTATAATTTGCAGCACCTTGTGATAGGTGGAAACTTGTTTTTTCCTTGTGATATTACCACTTCAAAAGTTGTTGAGAAACTTCTGTTTCTCCTATTGCTGCACTGCAAACAATATATACACAAAAAGGATATAATACATACTCACGAATTCACATAAAAGTCCTAGATGCTTAAAAAAGACGTTGGCGTTCATTTACCATCATTTTAGTCCATTATCGTAATAAGACACACAAAAATTGGTACAAAAAGATAAGACATTTTAAAAAATTGTGTGAAAAGAGATAGAGGGTTAGTGCAAAATAATTGTTAACAAAAGCCTCACCCATAAAAACTTTTAACTTTAGAAGTTCAAATTCAATAAACCTGAGAGTTCAGGAATAATAATAAAAGCAAAAAAGTGACACCCAGATGTTCGTACAGAGTTTCCTCCATGGATTTCCTCATTACTAGTAATAAATAAAACGTCCAAATATACCAACAAACAGTATGTGCTCATGCAGTTTTTTCTCTCCACTAGCCTCAGACTTCTACAGGCAAAGCACATGCATGATTTTCTCCCTAATTCTTTGGCCATGCTCCATTTTTTGTGTAGATGCAGCAAGCACCGCTCTCTGAGGTAGCAGGCAGAGAATAGAAGGTCATTTCAGAAATTCAGAGATAAAACAAAAACATATGAAATCCAGAGAAAAGGCATATGGAGTTGTTGTGCAGTGTGTTTACCTGCTGCTACACTACTGTGTCCCCAGCCATGACACCTTTTGTTCATGTTATCACCACAAAATTGAGTACAGAAGACTCAAGCTGCTAGTCGCCATCCACCCCCTCAGAGCACCTCACTGCTTTCTTGAGAAACATGCATGAACCCTATGCTATCGCCCCGGTTCTCCTGAAACTGATGTGCACCGTGTTACTGTAGCCTCTGGCTCATACTCGTTTATTTCATTTCGTAGCTTCGATTTGTAACTTGTTAAGTTTATTGTGCGGAGGCTCCACAAAGATGCACAAAAAAGTGTGTTATGGACCTTGTAACTCCTTCCCCTTTTCTGTTCATGCATGCACTTCACGTGATTTGATGGAAGGAAGTTAGTGTAAACCCGAGTTTACATACACCTAAAGAAGTAAAGTAATCTGGAAGTTCAAAGATAATTGTTTAGAGAGTTCAATCATTGGATGTTGGGAAGAATGCATCTTACTGATGAACAAATGCATTAAGAAAAAAACATTCATAAAAAAAGAAGTTCGCGAGCCCCTGGTCATTGTAGGCACCCCCTGGTTATCCTCCCCAGCTCAGGCAAGTGAGCGCGAGCAGCGAGTAGAGGAAAAGTTCTGCCTAGCGCCACTGGAGTTCCAACACATCGTGATGCATTTTTTATGTGCTATCGGATGCATAATTATCACTATATGCATTTGTATTTCCCGACAGGTTTCCACATGCATTTCGTGGTGATGGATAGAGATTCTTTCTTTGTTTATATGGAAGTTCAAAATGAATAAAAATGGTGGTTCGATGTTTATTGAAAGCCACTTTGGTAAAATCTACTAGGTCTGAGATTCCCATGTGCAGAAAATGCTGGTAGGAAAGGTGCCCATGAACAATGTGAAAAATGTTGTTTCATATGAATCGGTGTTTTTGATTCATTTATGTTATAGCATGTGGTTTGAAGTTCATGTTCTCAAGATCGTGAAATTCAAAAAACTATATGTGAGAAAAGCTAAGTAATAGCTTTCTTTGCCTAGTGCTTCAAACATATTATTTGCTCATCGTGTTAATGGGGTCATGGCCCGGGAAGTTCAAACCTGTTGTTTGTGGAAAAAATGTCAGTTTCATACAAGATAAACAAATCCAACATATGATACACCAGGATATGGTTGGTTTTTCAAAATTCATTCTGCACATAAAATGATCATTTGAGACATTGACATATTTGTCTTGTTATTTCTCACTAAGTTCATTTTTTAGGTGATGGAAAATGTGCAACGGAAGTTCAAGTTAAACTAACAGGGTGATTTAGCATTTATGTAAGAATCAAAATTTTCATAGAAAAAGATTAAGAAATATAACGAGGAAGTCCAAATTAAAAATATGCAGAAGTTCGATGATTATAGAAAACTCAGATTTCCCTCGTTATTAAAGAATGGAAACATGAAGTTCAAAAATAAAATAACAAGGAGTTCAACTTTTAAAAATAGAGCGCTTCAAAATTTCATAGAAAAAATTAATAAATAAAACTAGGAAGTCCAAATTAAAAAGATGCAGAAGTTTGACGATTATAGAAAACTCAGATTTTCCTCGTTATTAAAGACTGGAAACAAGAGGTTCAAAAATAAAAAACAAAGAAGTTCAACTTTTAAAAATACAGCGCTTCAACATTTCATAAAAAAGATTAAGAAATAATACTAGGAAGTCCATATTAAAAAGATGGAGAAGTTCGATGATTATAGAAAACTCAAATTTTCCTTGTTATTAAAGAATGGAAACAAGAAGTTCAAAAATAAAATAGCAAGAAGTTCAACTTTTGAAAATAGAGCGCTTCAAAATTCATAAAAAAGGATTAAGAAATAAAACCAGGAAGTCCATATTAAAAAGATGGAGAAGTTCGATGATTATAGAAAACTCAGATTTTCCTCGTTATTAAAGAATGGAAACAAGAAGTTCAAAAATAAAATAACAAGAAGTTCAACTTTGAAAAATAGAGCACAAAATTCATAAAAAAATATTAGGAAATTCAGATTAATATTCATAAAAAACAAAATATTTTCACGTAACCGAGAGAAGTTCGGATTGATAACTGTGAGAAGTCCACGTACAACATGATGTGCATTTGGTATTAGAAAAGAATAAAAAAGAAAATACTAATTTTTTTGTTGCTATAAGTTAAGTCCTCGATCGAAGAAAGTTAAAAAAAATATTGTTAGAGAGGTTTGTACAGAAGGAATATTATTTGTGTAACACTAACGAAAGGATGAGAAAATTACAAACGAAAATACGTCACAGAAGTTCAACGTGAAAACAGCAGGAAGTTCAACTACTACGCTGAATGAATTTTACATGAAAAACTTTTAAAATCGTCGCGAGTAAAAGATGATCAACACGGGAAACTTGCGTGTTTACAGTAGCTTTCCATCGGTATATCACCTGCTCAATTCCGGTGAATGGATGGAGAGCTACTTGTAGTGGATGGAGATCTACGAGAAAAAACACACGTGAAAAACAGAGTGAAGTTCAAGCACACACGCTGTGAAGTTCAAGTTCTTCACGTGGTGCATATTTGAAGAATCTGTTTCGCGATAAAGGCAAAATGCATGATCTCGCCGTTTTCGAAATTAAAAAATGTGAGAGAGGTTTGTACAAAAGAAATATCATTTGTGTAACACTGATGAAAATGGATGGGAAAATTAAAAACAAAAATACGTCATAGAAGTTGAACGTGAAAACATTAGGAAGTTCAACTACTATAGTGAATGAATTTCAAATGAAAAACTTTTAAAATTGTCGCGAGTACGAAAAAATGATCAACACGGGAAAGTTGCGTGTTTACAGCAGTTTTCCATCGGTATATCACTTGCTCAATTCCGGTGAGTGGATGGAGAGCTACGAGCAGTGGATGGAGAGCTACGAGCAAAAAAATCACGTGAAAAACAGAGTGAAGTTCAGGTACACGCGCCGAGAAGTTCAGGTTCTTTACACGGTGCATTTTCGAAGAATCGGTTTCGCGATAAAGGCAGAACGCATGATCCCGCCGTTTTCAAAATTACTTGAAAACGGTCAGGATTCAGAGAAAACCATCAACATGAAAAAATTCGCATTTTCCGTAGCTTTTCAGCGGTATATATTTGCCACATTCCGATAAAGTTTGTAGAAATTACGGCAAAAATACGTTTTTAACCATTTTCAAAACTGACATAAAACCGTAATGAATTAGGAGAAACAATATGTACAAAAAAGTTTCGCATTTGTTCAAGCTTTCCAACGCCATATCATTTGCTGCATTTGGACGTACGGTGGAACTTGTACAATTTTCTAAATTACTTTTAAACCATTCAAAATTAGAAAAAACTTTTAACATAAAAAAGTAGCGCATTTTCATAAGATCTCCAACGCCATATTATTTGCCTCAATTGGATTAGCCATTTAGAAATGGCGTCGAAAATACGAACTCGGGTGTTCGGTTTGCGAAATTTTATGATTTTACGAATTACTCTTTAACCATAGGGAATTAGAGAAAACTTTCAACATGTGGAAGGAAAGGTTTTGTGGAAGATTTCCAATGCCATATTATTTGCCTCATTCCGATAAACGGTTTAAAAATGCGATCGAAAATACGATTCACGTTTTTTATATGAAGAAAAAACGGTTTTCAAAACTGCTCTTAAACCGCTTACATTTTGCCAAAAATTGAACTTGGGTCATGATACTGATGTCCGTAGCTATCCAATGGTATATCGCAAGTCCCATTTAGACACCTTTTAGCTGAAGTTCAACCTAGTACTCGGGGAAGGTCAGGCGCATTACTCGGGAAGTTCATGTTGTGATCAGAATATTATTCTGATCCCGTGATCAGAATAGTGTTTATGTGTGTGTGTGTGTGTGTGTGTGTATATTGTCATATGATCTCTTATGCTAAAGTAACAATTCATTCACATACTGTTAGGACCCCGATTCCAAGTCACATCGATCTAGCCGGTAACACCTCATATCACTTTGCGGCCTCACGCACGGTATTCCCACGGGTGTCGCCTTACCATGGCCCGGGACCGTTTGCGCCTTTTGGCTCACGTATATGATGGTGTCGCTAGCATCCACATGACAGAGAACCCGAGCCGACATAGCTAGTCGTGAACCCAAAGCGGCACAGGCCTATGGAGACAGGCATACATGAATCACATCGAGCATGTCGGTCATCAGTGAGTGATTCCGGGCTGTGGCACTGGGCTAACAGGACTCCGGATGTCACCGCGTGACATTTCCCCAAAGGGACAGACATAGGACCGAAGTGAAACACATGCCGGCCAGTCAAGTGTCCTGAGCAGGACTCCAGTGAACCGGGCTGTAGCGGACTACTATGGCTCATGGAAGCACAAGACTACATTTCCCCATAAGAGAGGCTGCCAAGGATAAACAACTAGATTGTCGGATCCCACACATACCAAGAATTTCAATCATACACGCAATATGCTCGATATGAGTAAATACAACATGGCATCACAACATAACTCTATGACTCAAGTATTTATTCATTAGGCTCCGAGGAGCCAGAAATACAAACATGGGTCTCATGACCCAACATTCAGAGCATACAAGTCAAAGACATGCGGAAGCTAACATGTCTGAGTACAGACATCTACAAATGGAAAAATACTAAGAAGCTTGACTATCTACCAGATCCTGCCGAGGGCACAAGATCGTAGCTGAGGTATCAAGCTAAACGTCGAAGTCCACGCGGAACTACTAGCGAGACTGAAGCCTCTCTGCAAAAACATAAATTAAGTAAACGTGAGTACAATTGTACTCAGCAAGACTTACATAAGAACTAACTACATATGCATCGGTATCAACAAAGGGGTGGTGGAGTTTAACTGCATCAAGCCAGCTTTGACTCGGTGGCTAACCTGAACTACGACTGCAAGCAACTCTTTGGGGTAGCGCACACGAGTCCACATATTCACCATTCAATACACCACTATGGATCCGCTCCCGTCTCCCTACGAGAAGGCCATCCATAGCACTCACGCTTATCTTGCGAGTTTTAGGGTATCCACTTTCACTTGTCTATGAACTATGCAAGGGGTCCGAGTTTCCATATCCAAGGAATCCGGCTATTCGAATAGATAATGATAACCCTGCAGGGGTGTACTTCTTCACACACGCTCCCACCACTTACCACCATATACACGTCATGTATCTCGGCAACCTTCAAGCGGAAGCCTGGCGAGGGTGTCGGCCACGGCCTACCTAAACACTTAAGTCTCTAGTCCAGGTTTATCGCCTATCCAGGTTCCATCCGCAGGGAGTCCGGCCGAGGTTTCCACATACAGCCCCGAACGATGTGAACAGGGTTCCCGAGACACCAAACGGGCGCCCGGTACACCGTGCCACGGTGTATCTACTGCAACATAGCCCACCCCTAGGGTCAGCGCTACGCACGGCCGCCAACACATAACCTACAAACACTAGAAACTAGTTGCAACTCCTGGACAGAGTACTAGGGTGATTAAGAAGCCGAGAGGGTCAATTAAGGATCCCAATGAGTGGTAGTAGCTGTTCATGGATCACAGACACAGAACTCAGTTCCTGAGGACGGTTTCAATGAGACAACCCACCATGTACTCCTACATGGCCTCTCACCGCTACCTTTACCAAATCGTGTTCACACACTTAGCTCTCACCGGTAGGACATGTTCATCACCATTCCAATTCATTCCCGATGAATCAAACCTGACGCAACTCTAAGAAATAGTAGGCATGACAAGCAAACATGAATGAGTAGGCACATCAGGGCTCAAACAACTCCTACTCATGCTAGTGGGTTTCATCTATTTACTGTGGCAATGACAGGTCATGCAAAGGAAAGGGGTTCAACTACCGCAGCATGTAACAGTTGAATCGTTGTTGTCCTAATGCAGTAAAAGAGAGCAGGAGCGAGAGAGTGGGTTTGTATCGGAATGAACAAGGGGTTTTTTGCTTGCCTGGCACTTCTGAAGATATCATTGGGTCTTCATCAGTGTCAACGATCACAGCGTCGGTACAACGTCTATCGAGAGGGGACAACCACCGGCAATAGAAAGGAACACAATCAATGCAATGCACAACATGATGCATGATAATGACATGGCAATATGTTGTTGATTGAGCTAATGCAACTAGCAACACAATTAAATGAAGTTGGTTTGAATACAAGATTCAAATTCAAACTCCATATATGATTAGTTAAATGCCATTTATTTGTTTTGTCCAAAACAGAGGACAAACATTGTAAAAACATGCATGAAAATGCCATAAACAGATTCCTTGAATTTTTTTGATAATTTTTCATATATAATTTATTTCATTCTGAGTTATAGATTATTTTCTATGATTTTTAGAAGTTTTGGCTATTTTCTGGAATTTCCTGTAAAAGAATAAATCCAGTAAATGCTTTATTGTGTCAGTAGTGCGTCAGCGTGACGTCAGCTGGTCAACAGGAGCTGGTCCGGGTCAAACCTGACCAGTGGGGTCCACTGGTCAATGACTCAATTAATTAACAGGGTTAAATAGGATTAACTAACCAAATTAACAGGCATTGGGCCCACTGTCAGTGTCAGAAGTGGGGTAATTAGTCCTAAACTAAACGAGTCAGGGGTGGGGCCCACATGTATTGACCCCAGGGAGGTCAAACCCTGGGTCGAGCGGGTCAAACTCGCCGGCGTTGAGTCGCCGGCGAGGTCAGCGGCGGCGAGGGGCTTCGAAGAACCCCTCTGGTGCACCGTTCGGCACGTGGTTGGGCTCTCCGGGACACTGGCGAAGTGGCGCATCGAACGGCGATGGGCTCCCGGCCTGGGGGGGAGGGGCAACGCCAGCGGGCGGCAGTGCAGCAGTGCAGCGGCGGCCGGAGCTCGGGCTCGCTCGGGTTAGGTGCTACGGCGTGCAAACGCGCGAACTAAAGCTCGGGGGCTGCTCTACGTGAGGCTGCTAACGCGTTGCACACCGGCGCATGACCAAATGGTCACCGGAGTGTCACCGGCGGCGAGCTCGTGCGGCGGAGCGGCTCGGCTACGGTAGAGGAGGCGGCTGGAGGGTGCGTCCGAGCGCGGGGAGCAGGGGAGAAGATGGCGGAGCTCACAGCGGGGTCAGAGGCGGTCTCAGCGAACTCAGGGAGGCGGAGACGGCGACAATTCGACGGCGGCGATCCTCGGTGGCCGAGGAGGGGAAAAGCGGCGGGGGTGGCGCTTCAGGGCCCTTCCGGTAGCTTGGCTCGGTGAGTAGGTAGGGAACGAGGTGGAGGAGCTCGGGGATAGCTCGGGGAGGCTCGGGGAACACGGTGGACGCGGTGACGGCAAGCGGCAGCGACGGTCTCGCTCGGCCGTGCGCGTGAGAGAGAGCAGAGGAGGGGGAGGGGGTCCAGAGCGAGAGGGGAGAATGGGGAGAGTGAGAGAGGTCCGGGGGGGTGTTGGCGTCTCCCAGAGGCATCCAGGCGTCGAGGGGTGCGGCAGCAGGAGTGGCCGGAGCGCGTTGGCCGCGCACGGGCACACGCCCGGCGTCCTTCTGTCGCGAGGAAGACGACAGGGGGGAGGCATAGTGGGCTGGGCTGGCCAGCTGGGCCAGCCAGGTGGGCTTGGTGGGTGCCAGTAAGAGGCCCAGGGCTGTTCCTCTCTCTGCTTGATTCTGCTTTTCTATTTTTTTATTCTGTTTTGGTTTAGTAAAATACTAAACCATTTAATAAAATCCTGGAAATAATTAGGGGTGCTGTCTCAAGTTATTCTAATGACCCATAAAAACTTCCAGCATTTTTGGAGCACTTAAAATATATATAGCATTTAAATAGCTCCAAATCAAATATGTTTGAATTAATTCAAAGCCCAAAGATGTCCTGCAAAAATGTAAACCATTTTTTGGTAGATGCTTCCACCTCAATCCAAAAATGTTGAACATTTTTAGAGGGCATTTTGAGTGCAATGGAAAAGATTTTATTTTGACCCTAGTTGGATTCATTTGGTGCTAGGGTTTAAGCATCCCCATTTCAAGATTAATTGAAAATGAAAATGATGCATGGATGCAATGCCACTAATTACAAAAGATTTCTAGGGCTGTGATAACTCACCCCCACTAAACAAGAATCTCGTCCCGAGATTCAAGACGTGAGGTAAGAAGACAGAGGGGGCACAAGACCAACACAATCTTCACGATCCAGGTTGCACCTCTTAGGGTTGTTGATTCGTTGCATACGTTGACTCTGACATCCTTGCTTTTGAGATCTTCATCCACGCGATGACGAGAAGAAAAGAAACTCTCGAAGAATTGATCTTCTTGAAGATCGAGCAACCGACGATCAACTCACAGAACGAGACATAGCGACATCTGTCGAGATGAGACACGAGACACACATCAAGAATGATGGAAATGAGCATATGACAAGGTTTAAGTAAGTAGCGGAATTGCCACACCTAGGTGGGTGGTGAACGGTGTCAACGTAGCGAGGGGTTGGGTTGCCATGATACCATAGCGAGACATCTTAAGGAAGGTGACTCGCAGAAATATTCCCTTAAGTGGCAAAAAGAATTACTTTTGATTCAGAGATCATTGAAACTCTTTATACCAGTCTAAGGCAAATCACAACAATCGCTTAGAGGAGTACGAAGGGATGGCATACCCGGACTAGAATGGATGATGTGAACTACCTTGTTGAAGGCAACGCAATGGATGATTTTTGCTTATCATAGGAAATGGATGGAACCCATGGTAGTACCACTGTTGAAGATGATCCTGACCAGGAATTACCAGGAAGGTAGTCCAAGATAGAATGGCACAATGGCGGTGCAAGCTGGGAACAAAATGCAAATGTGGGAATGATTCTAGTAACTAGGGATAAACTCAACAGTAGAGAGTGATTCCACTATTTGAATGGTTCTAGCATAATCGAGGGAACCGAGAGCACAACGACCCCTGAGGAACAACTTCTAGAATAAGTTGCACTAAATCCTCATGGAGAAGATGGGCAAATAGCTCAATCAAGATTCTACAATGATAGATCTTCCGGCTAGGTGTGTCGGCCAGAACAACAACCTTGTCGGGCCGACATCATAAATCTTGGAATAGCTCCAACCATCATATCTGCCTGAGATTCAGATCTGGTTGGTAACGGGATATTTCAGACAACATGTCCGGAAAGAAAGTTTGCAACACAAACCGACGGGACGATGTTGCAAGATTCTCAGGAATTGAACTACGATAGTAAACTCCAAAACATGAGCTGGTTCTGCTACATATATGTGAACACGTTGTCCAAGACAAGCATGACCATGTAGAAGTCTTACAACAAAATACTACCGAGTTCAGGTGGGGAACCATCATTGAGGATATCGAGGTCCTTGTGCATGAACTAGTATTCGCACAACAACCCCTTTTCCTTGAACAAATCAATCAGTGGCTTGGTGTGCTAGGGAATACATATGGAGTGGAGGTAATTAATCTACCAAACCATAGAATACTTCGCACGTATGCATGACTGATTTGGGATGATTCCAGGGGAAACATAAAAAACCTTCCTCAAATTCATGGCGGCAACTTACACCTAGTGCACGTGAACTTGGAGAAGGTCACTTCTTTCATCCAAGCATAAGCTTCATGAACGGAACACGAAGGCATTGCTTACATGGTTTTCAACACTAGGTTGATGTTCAGTCATGAATCATGGGGGAGACAAAATGTTGCTGATGGGCTCAACAACAACTCATCAGAATTTCCATATCACTGGACTTCCACCATCATGTGAACACGGTGCTAACATTGGTCAGACCAAAGATGTAATGGTGTATGCTCGAGGGACCAAACACGAGTAAGACAACATTATGAACATCGTTGGTTCTGATTTGACTTGACGATAGCCCATACTCAAGTCAAAGTTTTGACAAGACAATAGATCCAACAACTGATCATGAGGACCAATTGGTGAAGATATCATCTTTCTTCAACACACGCACAAACACAAAGATATCCCTTAACATGAACTAAGTCAGACAAGCTTTTATCTTCCAACTCTCCAAGTTGTTGTTAAGCTTAACCAACTAGCTCAGGGTATCCAACACAGATTCTTGGAGAATGGGTGGTTGGAGGAAAACCAACATGATCACGAACTCAACGTAGCGGTCAGGTGACAACCAGGTAATACTTCCGAGAAGATAATCGGAACATCACGAACCACTGATATGATACTAAGCTCGAGATCAATCTTGCTTTTCAGGGCAAGACGATATGATCGATAGAGCAAGGGTTTGGCAAAATCCTAACTCGTTGATCGAAGAGTGCACCAGGAAATAAGGACTAGGTAGCACAATCTATCTTAGAATGATGATTCAATAACCAACAGCTAAGAATGAGAATATTGTCCATTAACTATCAAGCAATGGAGTTGCTAGGAGTATTGATTTCACACATCATGACTCACTTGCCGGCATTCCGGTTACAATAACATGGGAACCGAGGAATGAACAATGATGGCAAGAAGTATCACTGCGTCAAGAATTCATAAGAGAAGGTGCAATTCTCACGACGCTCCTGACATAAAGTGGGTAATACTTCAGGGTAGAACAGAACCAAAAGCTGGGTTGCATTTTGATCTGCGGAATACAACTGCTTTGACCCAATCCTGGATATGGATGAGGTACTGGAGTTTGTTTCTCCTAGTCATTCTGAAATAGAACGGCTTGACGAACCACAAGAATACTAGGCATCGATGAACACGAATGCATACATACTCCTCACTATCAATTGATAGACGAAGATCGGAATATAACGAAAGGGGGACAACTCAAAGGTACATATAACTTTCTGAGTTGTGGATGCATAGATTAGTATGTCGAACGAGTTCAACATATTTCTTCCGGATAACCCATGCAGAAAGGTAGGGTTGGCAGAGTCACAACATAGAATGGAGAACTCATCAGGAGCACTCTGTCGTGACCTTTTGGTTCAAAAGAACTCCTGCCAAGAATGGCTCATGATAATTGGAAGAAGGATGTACCATGAACCTCGAGGACTATCGCAAAGGTTACTAATATCCTAAAGGAACTAGCAACACTATCAACATGAGGTAAGTAGGGTGAATCTCGTGTTCAAGAACCCATGAATAGAGTACCTACTACTACATGGCATCACGGGATGCTTTCGAGAATAATGGCCAGAATCACACACTGGGGATAAAAACATGGCTAGATCACTAGGTGACTCCCTAAAACACCTAGGCCATAAAAATAGCTCCAACATATATGTTGAGGCAATAGAGTACCTCAACTCATCGATTAGTGTGGTTGAACTGGCCCAAAGGGACATCGGGAACGGAAAGAAGGGCTTTGCAACTGCATCAGACTGTTTAGAGACCTGGGATGACTCGGACAGCATAACGGCTGTAAATGCTCAAAATTATTTGAGACATCCTGCAAAAATGGTGGCATAACCACTCAACAACAAAATGTCAAGGTTCTGAGATCAACTGTCAACATACGGAAGTAGTAGGAACGGAACTAAGGCTTGAAACTATCAATTCTATAAGTCTATGGATTAGTAGCACGTCATCCTGATAGATAGATGAGAAGGCCTAATTCTTAATCCCCGTAGAAAAGAAGAGGTTGACTCAGATCAGAAGGGCATAGGGTAAAGGAGTAAAAAGAGCCTTATGTTCCCTCCCACAATCAATTCCCCTACATATAACTAAAGCATTTCTAGACTCAACTTCGACCAGTTGGCTTGGTAAACCTACAGGCAGTCAGGCTCTGATACCAATGCTGTCAGGACCCTGATTCCAAATCACATCGATCTAGCCGGTAACACCTCATATCACTTTGTGGCCTCACACACGGTATTCCCACGGGTGTCGCCTTACCATGGCCCCAGACTGTTTGCGCCTTTTGGCTCACGTATATGATAGTGTCGCTAGCATCCACATGACAGAGAACCCGGGCCGACATGGCTAGTCGTGAACCCAAAGCGGCACAGGCCTATGGAGACAGGCATACATGAATCACATCGAGCATGTCGGTCATCAGTGAGTGATTCCGGGCTGTAGCACTGGGCTAACAGGACTCCGGATGTCACCGCGTGACATTTCCCCGAAGGGACAGACATAGGAACGAAGTGAAACACATGCCGGGCAGTCAAGTGTCCTGAGCAGTAGTGCTGGGCCAGCAGGACTCCGGTGAACCGGGCTGTAGCGGACTACTATGGCTCATGGAAGCACAAGACTACATTTCCCCATAAGAGAGGCTGCCAAGGATAAACAACTAGATTGTCGGATCCCACACATACCAAGCATTTCAATCATACACACAATATGCTCGATATGAGTAAATACAACATGGCATCACAACATAACTCTACGACTCAAGTATTTATTCATTAGGCTCCGAGGAGCCAGAAATACAAACATGGGTCTCATGACCCAACATTCAGAGCATACAAGTCAAACACATGCAGAATCTTAACATGTCTGAGTACAGACATCTACAAATGGAAAAAGAGTAAGAAGCCTGACTATCTACCAGATCCTGCCGAGGGCACAAGATCATAGCTGAGGTATCAAGCTAAACTTCGAAGTCCACGCGGAACTACTAGCGAGACTGAAGCCTCTCTGCAAAAACATAAATTAAGTAAACGTGAGTACAATTGTACTCAGCAAGACTTACATCAGAACTAACTACATATGCATCGGTATCAACAAAGGGGTGGTGGAGTTTAACTGCATCAAGCCAGCTTTGACTCGGTGGCTAACCTGAACTACGACTGCAAGCAACTCTTTGGGGTGGCACACACGAGTCCACATATTCACCATTCAATACACCACTATGGATCCGCTCCCGTCTCCCTACGAGAAGGCCATCCATAGCACTCACGCTTATCTTGCGAGTTTTAGGGTATCCACTTTCACTTGTCTATGAACTATGCAAGGGGTCCGAGTTTCCATATCCGAGGAATCCGGCTATTCGAATAGATAATGATAACCCTGCAGGGGTGTACTTCTTCACACACGCTCCCACCACTTACCACCATATACACATCATGTATCTCGGCAACCTTCAAGCGGAAGCCTGGCGAGGGTGTCGGCCACGACCTACCTAAACACTTAAGTCTCTAGTCCAGGTTTATCGCCTATCCAGGTTCCATCCGCAGGGAGTCCGGCCGAGGTTTCCATATACAGCCCCGAACGATGTGAACAGGGTTCCCGAGACACCAAACGGGCGCCCGGTACACCGTGCCACGGTGTATCTACCGCAACATAGCCCACCCCTAGGGTCAGCGCTATGCACGCCCGCCAACACATAACCTACAAACACTAGAAACTAGTTGGAACTCCTGGACAGAGTACTAGGGTGATTAAGAAGCCGAGAGGGTCAATTAAGGATCCCAATGAGTGGTAGTAGCTGTTCATGGATCACAGACACAGAACTCAGTTCCTGAGGACGGTTTCAATGAGACAACCCACCATGTACTCCTACATGGCCTCTCACCGCTACCTTTACCAAATCGTGTTCACACACTTAGCTCTCACCGGTAGGACATGTTCATCACCATTCCAATTCATTCCCGATGAATCAAACCTGACGCAACTCTAAGAAATAGTAGGCATGACAAGCAAACATGAATGAGTAGGCACATCAGGGCTCAAACAACTCCTACTCATGCTAGTGGGTTTCATCTATTTACTGTGGCAATGACAGGTCATGCAAAGGAAAGGGGTTCAACTACCGCAGCATGTAACAGTTGAATCGTTGTTGTCCTAATGCAGTAAAAGAGAGCAGGAGCGAGAGAGTGGGTTTGTATCGGAATGAACAAGGGGTTTTTTGCTTGCCTGGCACTTCTGAAGATATCATTGGGTCTTCATCAATGTCAACGATCACAGCGTCGGTACAACGTCTATCGAGAGGGGACAACCACCGGCAATAGAAAGGAACACAATCAATGCAATGCACAACATGATGCATGATAATGACATGGCAATATGTTGTCGATTGAGCTAATGCAACTAGCAACACAATTAAATGAAGTTGGTTTGAATACAAGATTCAAATTCAAACTCCATATATGATTAGTTAAATGCCATTTATTTGTTTTGTCCAAAACAGAGGAAAAACATTGTTCAAACATGCATGAAAATGCCATAAACAGATTCCTTGAATTTTTATGATAATTTTTCATATATAATTTATTCCATTCTGAGTTATAGATTATTTTCTATGATTTTTAGAAGTTTTGGCTATTTTCTGGAATTTCCTGTAAAAGAATAAATCCAGTAAATGCTTTATTGTGTCAGCAGTGCGTCAGCGTGACGTCAGCTGGTCAACAGGAGCTGGTCCGGGTCAAACCTGACCAGTGGGGTCCACTGGTCAGTGACTCAATTAAGTAACAGGGTTAAATAGGATTAACTAACCAAATTAACAGGCATTGGGCCCACTGTCAGTGTCAGAAGTGGGGTAATTAGTCCTAAACTAAACGAGTCAGGGGTGGGGCCCACATGTATTGACCCCAGGGAGGTCAAACCCTGGGTCGAGCGGGTCAAACTCGCCGGCGTTGAGTCGCCGGCGAGGTCAACGGCGACGAGGGGCTTCGGAGAACCCCTCTGGTGCACCGTTCGGCACACGGTTGGGCTCTCCGGGATGCTGGCGAAGCGGCTCATGGAACGGTGATGGGCTCCAGGCCTGGGGTGGCCGGGAACACCGACGGCGAGCAGTGCTGCGGTGGCCGGAGCTCGGGCTTGCTCGGGTTAGGTGCTACGGCACGCAAACGCGCGAACTAAAGCTCGGGGGCTGCTCTACGTGAGGCTGCTAACGCGTTGCACACCGGCGCATGACCAAATGGTCACCGGAGTGTCACCGGCGTCGAGCTCGTGCGGCGGAGAGGCTCGGCTCCGGTAGGGGAGGCGGCTAGAGGGTGCGTACGAGCGCGGGGAGCAGGGGAGAAGATGGCGGAGCTCATAGCGGGGTCGGAGACGGTCTCAGCGAGCTCGGTGAGGCGGAGGCGGCGGCGATCCTCGGTGGCCGAGGAGGGGAAAAGCGGGCGGGGTGGCGCTTCGGGGCCCTTCCAGTAGCTTGGCTCGGTGGGGAGGTAGGGAACGAGGTGGAGGAGCTCGGGGATAGCTCGGGGAGGCTCGGGGAACACGGTGGATGCGGGGACGGCAAGCGGCGGCGACTGTCTCGCTCGGCCGTGCGCGTGAGAGAGAGCAGAGGAGGGGGAGGGGGTCCAGAGCGAGAGGGGAGAATGGGGAGAGTGAGAGAGGTCCGGGGGGGTGTCATGGCGTCTCCCAGAGGCATCCAGACGTCGAGGGGTGCGGCAAGCAGGAGGTGGCCGGAGCACGTGGCCGCGCGCACGGGGCACACGCCCGGCGTCCTTCTGTCGCGAGGAAGATGACAGGGGGGGAAGGCTAGTGGGCTGGGCTGGCCAGCTGGGCCAGCCAGGTGGGCTTTGGTGGGTGCCAGGTAAGAGGCCCAGGTGCTGTTCTCTCTCTCTCTGCTGATTCTGCTTTTCTATTTTTTTATTCTGTTTTGGTTTAGTAAAATACTAAACCATTTAATAAAATCCTGGAAATAATTAGGGGTGCTGTCTGAGTTATTCTAATGACCCATAAAAACTTCCAGCATTTTTGGAGCACTTAAAATATATATAGCATTTAAATAGCTCCAAATCAAATATGTTTGAATTAATTCAAAGCCCAAAGATGTCCTGCAAAAATGTAAACCATTTTTTGGTAGATGCTTCCTCCTCAATCCAAAAATGTTGAACATTTTTAGAGGGCATTTTGAGTGGAATGGAAAAGATTTTATTTTGACCCTAGTTGGATTCATTTGGTGCTAGGGTTTAAGCATCCCCATTTCAAGATTAATTGAAAATGAAAATGATGCATGGATGCAATGCCACTAATTACAAAAGATTTCTAGGGCTGTGACACATACTCAAGTATGAATCAGAAACTTCATTGAAAACTAAAAAACTATAATCTCAGTCATTGAAGCAATTGTAATTTATCATAACATAGGAAAGAGTCAATATAAGAGCTTCTCAGCAAGTCCACATACTCAACCATCATTTAGTTTTTCACAATTGCTAACACTCATGCGATATTTATGGTTATGAAGTTTTAATCGGACACAGAGAAAGATAGGGGCTTATAGTTTTGCCTCTCAACTTTTTACCTCAAGGGTAATGTCAACAATAATAGTTCATGAAAACTCACATCCAATTAGCCATATATATCAGGATCTTTCCAACACATTATGCTTGCCAAAGGATAAAATGTAAAAAGGAAAGGTGAAGATCACCATGACTCTTATATGAAGTATAAGACAAGAATAAAAGATAGGCCCTTCGCAGAGGGAAGCAGAGGTTGTCATGTGCTTTTATCGTTGGATGCACAAAAACTTAATGCGAAAGAACGTCACTTTATATTGCCACTTGTGATATGGACCTTTATTATGCAGTACGTCGCTTTTATTTCTTCCACATCACAAGATCGTGTAAAGCTTGTGATATATTTAGAGAGCAAATTTTATTGCTTGCAACGATGAGAACTTACTTGAAGGATCTTAATCAATCCATAGGTAGATATGGTGGACTCTCATGGCAAAACTGGGTTTAAGGATATTTGGAAGCACAAGTAGTATTTCTACCCGGTGCAAAGAATTTGGGTAGCATGAGAGGGAAAGGCAAGCTCAACATGTTGGATGATCCATGACAATAGAATTTATCTCGGATGTAAGAAAACATAACCCATTACGTTGTCGTCCTTGTCCAACATCAACTCTTTAGCATGTCATATTTTAGTGAGTGCTCACAAACATAAAAGATGTCCAAGATAGTATATTTATATGTGAAAACCTCTCTTTCTTTATTACTTCCTATTAATTGTAAAGATGACCAAAACTATGTTTGTCAACTCTCAACAAATTTTATTCATCATACTCTTTATATGTGAAGTCATTACTCTCCATAAGATCCATATGATCTCCTTATTTCTTTTTATTTCTTCTCTTTTATTCTATTCCCTCAAGATCGTAGCAAAATAATCAAGCCCTTGACTCAACACTAATCTTTATTATATATAGCTCATGGACTCGATTACATAGAAGGATCATAAAGCAAAACTAAAAACTAGATCATACTAAAACTTTATTCTACTAGTTCAAGATATTACCAAAAGGATCGAACTAAGAAAAACGGTAAAGATAAAAGTGTGATGGTGATACGATACTGGGGCACTCCCCCAAGCTTGGCAGTTGCCAAGGGGGAGTGCCCATACCCATGTGTTTATGTCTCCTTCTTCGGATATGGTGACGTGATATTCTTGGCGATGATGCCCTTCAGGATACAGTTCTCTTCTTCAAGCTTATTGACTTACTGCTTGAGGTCCATTATTTCCTTACGGAGATTTCCCGTAACGGCTAAAGCTCCTTTCACCCATGGATGTTGCATAGCTGCTAGAGAACAAATAACACTCTTTTTCATATTTTCATAAGAAAGAAATCTAACATTGGAAGGGATGACCGAGTTTGGAATGGCTGAGCTCTGTAGTTCCCCCATCGTGAATTCAGCTCGGAAAGGAGAAGTAACTTATTGATCCTCTTCCATGGCATCTATCCTTTTCAAGTCGGCCTCCATCTCTTCTTCCGTTGATGGACCAAAGTGGTCAACATCGCTGTTTGCTCTTGGCCTTGGTGTCGGATGAGACACCCGACTCCCCCCGACTGACTCTTGAGAAGACATCTTGCTCTAGATCTGCAGCTGAAACAGCTCAAAACAAAAACAGAGGATATTTGTGTGATACGGTGGTCAAAACCTTCGGGAGATTATATAGTGATTTTTTACCGACCAAAAGAAGTATCGTGCAAGAAAACAGAGTCTGGAGAGCACACGAGGTGCCCACGAGGCAGGAGGGCGCGTCCATGGGGTAGGGCGCGCTCTCCACCCTCGTGGAAGCCTTGTGTCCTTTCTGGACTACTTCTTATTTTTCTATTTTCTTAAATATTCCAAAACGGAGAAAAATTGCCATTAGAACTGTTTTGGAGTCAGTTTACCTACCGTACCTCATACATCTTCCTTTTTGAAGTCTGAAACGTTCTAGAAAGTGTCCCTTATGTATTCCTCCAGGGTTACGGTTTCAATCACATTAGTTTCAACATTTATGGGATTGCTTGAGATATAATGTTTGATTCTTTGACGTTCACCACCCTCGGAATTGTGCCTTCAAAGTTGTTGATTTTTATGGCACCGGAATGATAGACCTCCTCTATGACGTAAGGACCTTCCCATTTTGAGAGGAATTTTCCTACAAAAAATCTTAAACGAGAGTTGTATAGCAAAACATAATCACCTACATTAAACTCACGCTTTTGTATCCTTTTGTCATGCCATCTTTTAACTTTTACTTTAAACAATTTGGCATTCTCATAGGCCTGGGTTCTCCATTCATCAAGTGAGCTAATGTCAAATAACCTCTTCTCACCGGCAAGTTTGAAATCATAATTGAGCTCTTTAATGGCCCAATATGCCTTATGTTCTGATACGTCCATTTTGCATCATGCTTTTATATCGATATTTATTGCATTATGGGTTGTTATTACACATTATGTCACAATACTTATGCCTATTCTCTCTTATTTTACAAGGTTTACATAAAGAGGGAGAATGCCGGCAGCTGGGATTCTGGGCTGGAAAAGGAGCAAATATTAGAGACCTATTCTGCACAGCTCCAAAAGTCCTGAAACTTCACGGATGATGTTTTCCAAATATATAAAAAATACTCAGCGGAAGAAACTCACCAGGGGGGCACACCCTGCCCACGAGGGTGGGGGGCGCGCACTACCCCCCCCCCCAGGGCGCGCCCCCTACCTCGTGGGCCCCCTGGTGGCCCTCCGGTGGCTATCTTCTGCTATATGGAGTCTCTCGATGGGAAAAAAAATCATAAGCCATCTTCTCGGACGAAACTCTGCCGCCACGAGGCGGAACCAATCTAGGGCTCTGGCGGAGCTGTTCTGCCAGGGAAACTTCCCTCCCGGAGGGGGAAACCATCGTCATCACCAATGCTCCTCTCATCGGGAGAGGGCAATCTCCATCAACATCTTCATCAGCACCATCTCATCTCAAAAACCTAGTTCATCTCTTGTATCCAATTCTTATCTCCAAGTCCGGGATTGGTGCTAGTAGGTTGCTAGTAGTGTTAATTACTCTTTGTAGTTGATGCTAGTTGGTTTAATTGGTGGAAGATCATATGTTCAGATCCTATATGCATATTAATACCCCTCTGATTATGAACATGTTTATGCTTTGTGAGTAGTTACTTTTGTTCCTGAGGACATGGGAGAAGTCTTGCTATTAGTAGTCATGTGAATTTGGTATTCGTTCGATATTTTGATGAGATGGATGTTGTCTCTCCTCTAGTGGTGTCACTGTTTAAGATATCTTCCGATATGTGATAAATCGGCCGATTTATCGCTTACCGCTGTCAAACCGATAAGATAAATCGGCCGATAAATCAGCCGATATGGCGATAAATCGGTCGATATGCCGATAAACTGGCCGATTTACCCCTTATCATGGGTCGACCGATAAGTTCCCGATAAGCGATATCCCCAGCATTGAGTGGTGTTATGTGAATGTCGACTACATGACACTTCACCATTGTTTGGGCCTAGCGGAAGGCATTGGGGAGTAATAAGTAGATGATGGGTTGCTAGAGTGATAGAAGCTTAAACCCTAGTTTATGCGTTGCTTCGTAAGGGGCTGATTTGGATCCATATGTTTCATGCTATGGTTAGGTTTACCTTAATACTTTTGTTGTAGTTGCGGATGCTTGCAATATAGGTTAATCATAAGTGGGATGCTTGTCCAAGTAAGGGCAGCACCCAAGCACCGGTCCACCCACATACCAAATTATCAAAGTACCGAACGCGAATCATATGAACGTGATGAAAACTAGCTTGACGATATTCCCATGTGTCCTCGGGAGCGCTTTACATCATATAAGAGTTTGTCCAGGCTTGTCCTTTGCTACAAAAGGATTGGGCCACCTTGGTGCACTTTATTTACTTTTTTTACTTGTTGCTCGTTACAAATTATCCTATCACAAAACTATCTGTTACCACTTATTTCAGTACTTGCAGAGAATACCTTGCTGGAAACCGCTTATCATTTCCTTCCGCTCCTCGTTGGGTTCGACACTCTTACTTATCGAAAGGACTACGATAGATCCCCTATACTTGTGGGTCATCAAGACTCTTTTCTGGCGCCGTTGCTGGGGAGTGAAGCGCCTTTGGTAGGTGGAATTTGGTAAGGAAAATTTTATATAATGTGCTGAAATTTACTGTCACTTGTTACTATGGAAAGTAATCCTCTGAGGGGCTTGTTCGGGGTATCTTCACCCCGACCAGTAGAGCAAAGAGTTGCTCCCCAACCTACTGAACCTACTGAAAAATGAAAATGAAAATGAAAATGCTTGCTTTGAAGTTCCTGCGGGTATGATAGAAAAACTGCTAGCTAATCCTTTTCTAGGAGATGGAACAAAACATCCTGATGAACATCTGATATATGTGGATGAAGTTTGTGGATTATTTAAGCTTGCAGGTGTACCCAGAGATGTTGTTAATAAGAAGGTCTTCCCTTTATCTTTGAGGGGAGATGCATCGACATGGTATAGGCTATGTGATGATATGAGGTCTTGGAATTACAAACGATTGAAATTGGAATTTCATCAGAAGTTTTATCCTATGCATCTTGTTCATCGTGATCGCAATTATATATATAATTTTTGTCCTCGCGAAGGAGAAAGCATCGCTCAAGCTTGGGGGAGGCTTAAATCAATGTTATATTCATGCCCCAATCATGAGCTCTCAAGAGAAATGATTATTCAAAAAATTTATGCTCGGCTTTCTGGTAACAATCGCACCATGCTTGATACTTCTTGTGCTGGCTCTTTTATGATGAAGAATATTGAATTCAAATGGAATTTATTGGAAAGAACTAAACGCAACTCTGAAGATTGGGACCTCGACAATGGTAAGGAGTTAGGTATGACACCTAGTTTTGATTGTGTTAAATCTTTTATGGATACCGATATTTTTCGTAAATTTAGCACTAAATATGGACTTGACTCTGAGATAGTAGCTTCTTTCTGTGAATCTTTTGCTACTTATGTTGATCTCCCCAAGGAGAAGTGGTTTGAATATCATCCTCCCATTGAAGTAAAAGTAGCTGCACCTATTAAAGTTGAAGAAAAGACTATCACTTATAATGATCCTATTGCTCCTACTTCTTATGTTGAGAAACCACCTTTTCCTATTAGGATAAAGGATCATGCTAAAGCTTCAACTGTGGTTCGTAAAAGCAATATTAAAACATATACACCTCCTGAGCAAGTTAAAGTTGAACCTAATATTGCTATTGTTAAAGATCTCTTGTCTGATAATATTGATGGGCATGTTATTTATTTCTGTAATGAAACCGCTAGAATTGCTAAACCCCGTGATGAAGATAAACCTAGACCTGTGGTAGGCATGCCTGTTATTTCTGTTAAAATAGGAGATCATTGTTATCATGGCTTATGTGATATCGGTGCTAGTGCTAGTGCAATACCTTATTCCTTATACCAAGAAGTTATGCATGATATTGCACCTGCTAAAATAGAAGATATTGATGTCACAATTAAACTTGCCAATAGAGATACTATTTCACCAATGGGAATTGTTAGAGATGTTGATGTCTTGTGTGGGAAAACTAAATATCCTGCTGATTTTCTTGTTCTTGGTTCCCCACAAGATAGTTTTTGTCCCATTATATTTGGTAGACCATTCCTAAATATTGTTAATGCTACCATAGATTGCAAAAGAGATGTTGTTACTGTCGGTTTAGATGATATGACTCATGAATTTAATTTCTCTAAATTTAGTAGACAACACCGTGAAGAAGAATTACCTAGTAAGGATGAAATTATTGGTCTTGCTTCTATTGCCGTACCTCCTAGTGATCCTTTAGAACAATATTTGCTAGACCATGAAAATGATATGTTTATGAATGAAAGAAGGGAATTAGATAAAGTATTCTTTAAACAGGAACCTATTCTAAAAAACAATTTACCTGCTAAAATCCTAGGGGATCCTGCTCCACCCAAGGGTGATCCCGTGTTTGAGCTTAAACCGTTACCTGATACTCTTAAAAATGCTTATATTGACGAGAAAAAGATATATCCTGTTATTATTAGTGCTAACCTTTCAGAGCATGAAGAAGAGAGATTATTGAAAACTCTGAAGAAGCACCGTGCTGCCATTGGGTATACTCTTGACGATCTTAAGGGCATTAGTCCCACTCTATGTCAACATAAAATTAATTTGGAAGAAGATGCTAAACCAGTTCATGATCATCAACACCGGCTGAATCCTAAAATGAAAGAAGTGGTAAGAAAGGAGATACTAAAACTCCTTGAGGCGGGTATAATTTATCCCGTTGCTGATAGCCAGTGGGTAAGCCCTGTCCATTGTGTCCCTAAGAAGGGAGGTATTACTGTTGTTCCTAATGATAAAGATGAATTGATTCCTCAAAGAATTATTACAGGTTATAGGATGGTAATTGATTTCCACAAATTAAATAAGGCAACTAAAAGGGATCATTACCCCTTACCTTTTATTGATCAAATGCTAGAAAGATTATCCAAACATACACATTTTTGCTTTCTAGATGGTTATTCTGGTTTCTCTCAAATACCTGTGTCAGCTAAAGATCAATCAAAGACTACTTTTACGTGCCCTTTTGTTACTTTTGCTTATAGACGTATGCCGTTTGGTTTATGTAATGCACCTTCTACCTTTCAAAGATGCATGATGGCTATATTCTCTGACTTTTGTGAAAAGATTTGTGAGGTTTTCATGGACGAATTTTCCGTCTATGGATCTTCTTTTGATGATTGCTTGAGAAACCTTGATCGAGTTTTGCAGAGATGTGAAGAAATTAATCTTGTATTGAATTGGGAAAAATGCCACTTTATGATTAATGAAGGTATTGTCTTGGGGCATAAAGTTTCTCAAAGAGGTATGGAAGTTGGTAAAGCCAAGGTTGATGCTATTGAAAATATGCCTTGTGCCAAGGACATCAAAGGTATAAGAAGTTTCCATGGTCATGCCGGTTTTTATAGGAGGTTCATTAAGGACTTCTCAAAAATTTCTCGGCCTCTGACTAATCTATTACAAAAAGATATACCATTTGTTTTTGATGATGATTGTGTAGAAGCATTTGAAATACTTAAGAAATCATTGATCTCTACACCTATTGTTCAGCCACCTAATTGGAATTTACCCTTTGAAATTATGTGTGATGCTAGTGATTATGCTGTAGGTACTGTTCTAGGACAAAGAGTTGATAAGAAACTAAACGTTATTCAATATGCTAGTAAAACTCTAGACAATGCTCAAAGAAATTATGCTACTACTGAAAAAGAATTCTTAGAAGTTATTTTTGCTTGTGATAAGTTTAGACCTTATATTGTCGATTCTAAAGTAACTATTCACACTGATCATGCTACTATTAAATATATTATGGAAAAGAAAGATGCTAAACCTAGACTTATTAGATGGGTTCTCTTGCTACAAGAATTTGATTTGCATATTGTTGATAGAAAAGGAGCTGAGAACCCCGTTGCAGACAACTTGTCTAGGTTAGAAAATGTGCTTGATGACCCACTGCCTATTGATGATAGCTTTCCTGATGAGCAATTAAATGTCATAAATGCTTCTCATACTGCTCCATGGTATGCTAATTATGCTAATTACATTGTTGCTAAGTTTATACCACCTAGTTTCACATACTAGCAAAAGAAAAAGTTCTTCTATGATTTGAGGCATTACTTTTGGGATGATCCACATATTTATAAAGAAGGAGTAGATGGTGTTATTAGACGTTGTGTACCTGAGCATGAACAGGAACAGATCCTACGCAAGTGTCACTCCGAAGCTTATGGAGGACACCATGCTAGAGATAGAACTGCACACAAGGTACTGCAATTTGGTTTTTATTGGCCTACTCTCTTCAAGGATGCCCATAAGTATGTCTTATCTTGTGATGAATGTCAAAGAATTGGTAATATTAGTAGATGTCAAGAAATACCTATGAATTATTCACTTGTTATTGAACCATTTGATGTTTGGGGCTTTGACTATATGGGACCTTTTCCTGCCTCTAATGGATATACACATATTTTAGTTGCTGTTTATTACGTTACTAAGTGGGTAGAAACTATTCCAACTAGTAGTTCTGATCATAAAACTTCTATTAAAATGCTTAAAGAAGTTATTTTTCCAAGATTTGGAGTCCCTAGATATTTAATGACTGATGGTGGTTCACATTTTATTCATGGTGCTTTCCGTAAAATGATTGCTAAATATGATGTTAATCATAGAATTGCATCTTATTATCACCCTCAGTCTAGTGGTCAAGTAGAATTGAGTAATAGAGAACTCAAATTAATTTTGCAAAAGACTGTCAATAGGTCTAGAAAGAATTGGTCCAAGAAACTTGATGATGCATTATGGGCCTATAGAACTGCATATAAAAATCCTATGGGTATGTCTCCGTATAAAATGGTCTATGGAAAAGGATGTCACTTACCTCTCGAACTAGAACACAAGGCTTATTGGGCTATTAAAGAACTTAATTATGATTTTAAACTTGCCGGTGAGAAGAGGTTATTTGATATTAGCTCACTTGATGAATGGAGAACCCAAGCCTACGAAAATGCCAAGTTGTTTAAAGAAAAAGTTAAAAGATGGCATGACAAAAGAATACAAAAGCGTGAGTTTAATGTAGGTGATTATGTATTGCTATACAACTCTCGTTTAAGATTTTTTGTAGGAAAACTTCTCTCTAAATGGGAAGGTCCTTACGTTATCGAGGAGGTCTACCGTTCCGGTGCCATAAAAATCAACAACTTCGAAGGCACAAATCCGAAGGTGGTGAACGGTCAAAGAATCAAACACTATATCTCAGGTAATCCCATAAAATGTTGAAACTAATGTTATTGAAACCGTAACCCCGGAGGAATACATAAGGGACACTTTCCGGAACGTTTCAGACTCCAAAAAGGAATAGGTATGTGGTACGGTAAGTAAACCGACTCCAAAACAGTTTTTAAGGCAATATTTCTCTGTTTTGGAATATTTAGAAAAATAGAAAAATAAGTAGCAGCCCGGGAAGGACACGAGGCCTCCACGAGGGTGGAGGGCGTGCCCCCTACCTCGTGGGCACCTCGTGTGCTCTCCGGACTTCGTTTTCGTACACGACACATATTTTTGGTCGGTAAAAATTCATTATATAACCTCCCGGGGGTTTTGACTCCCGTATCACGCAAAAATCTCCTGTCTTTGTTTCAAGCTGGTTTTTCTGACAGATCTAGATTATCATGGCATCTCCAAGTGCTCCCAAGGACAAGTTCTTTGAGAAGGTCATCAACCCTTACCTCACGGAGGTGCAGCGACACCCTCAAACCATTGAGATGCGTGATGGGTTGCTGCACATCCGTGATGCTGAGGGACCGAAGGGGGCCGGAAGCGTGGAGACGAGGCTCGAAGCAATGGAGCAACAAGTTTTCAAGTGTCAAGGGATGGTGGAGCGTGGACTCAACTCCAACTACATGATGATCGCAGAATTCACCAACAAACACAAGCTGGATGCCGACAACATCGGGGAGACCATCTTCAAGCTCCACGAGAAAATTGAGCACCTTCAAGCTCAAATCTATGACCTGCAAAACCAAAACTTTGAGTATGAATATAGATTCAAAAGGATGAGTTTGGCTGCAGATTTGAGGATCCCGGAGACCCGGTCATCCTTCTATGATGGTGAGCCTATGCCTTGGAAGAAGGACGACAAGCCTACGCCATCAACAAAATCACCACCGTCTCCACCAACAAAGAAGAATTGAGTATCTGGTATGGGCACTCCACTTGGCAACTGCCAAGCTTGGGGGAGTGCCCCAATATCGTATCACCATTACTTTTATTTTTACCGTTTTTCTTAGTTCGATCCTTTTGGTAATATCTTGATCTAGTAGAATAAAAGTTCTTAGTATGATCTAGTTGTGAGTTTTGCTTTATTATCCTTCTATGTAATCAAGTCCGTGAACTATATAATAAAGATTAGTGTTGAGTCAAGGGCTTGATTATTTTGCCATGATCCTAAGGGAATAAAAGAAAAGAGAAGGAAATAAAAAGAAACAAAGAGATCATGTGAGTCTTATGGAGAGTAATGAGCTCACTTAGAAAAAGTATGATGAATAAAAGTTGTTGAGGGTTGACAAACACAGTTGGTCATCGTTGCAATTAATAGGAAGTAATAAAGAAAGAGAGGTCTTCACATATAAATATACTATCTTGGACATCTTTTATGATTGTGAGCACTCATTAAAATATGACATGCTAAAGAGTTGACTTTGGACAAGGAAGACAACGTAAAGGGTTATGTTTTCTTACATCTGAGATAAATTATATTGTCTTGGATCTTCCAACATGATGATCTTGCTTTTCCCCCTCATGCTAGACAAATTCATCGCACTAAGTAGAGATACTACTTGTGCTTCTAAATACCCTTAAACTAGTTTTGCCATGAGAGTCCACTATACCTACCTATGGATTGAGTAAGATCCTCTAAGTAAGTTGTCATCGGTGCAAGCAATAAAAATTGCTCTGTAAATATGTATGGCCTATTAATGTGGGAGAAAATAAGCTTTATACGATTGTGTGATATGGAAGTAATAAAAGCGACAAACTGCATAATAAAGGTCCATATCACAAGTGGCAATATAAAGTGACATTCTTTCGCATTAAGATTTTTTGCATCCAACCATAAAAGCGCATGACAACCTCTGCTTCCCTCTGCGAAGGGCCTATCTTTTACTTTTATCTCCTACATTGCATAAGAGTCATGGTGATCTTCACCCTTCCTTTTTATATTTTATCCTTTGGCAAGCACAATATGTTGGAAAGATCCTGGTATATATGGCTAATTGGATGTGAGTTTTCATGAACTATTACTATTGAGATTACCCTTGAGGTAAAATGTTGGGAGGCAAAACTATAAGCCCCTATATTTCTCTGTGTCCGACTAATACTCCATACCCATAAGTATTGCGTGAGTGTCAGCAATTGTGAAAGACTATATGATAGTTGAGTATGTGGTCTTGCTGAAAAGCTCTTATACATTGACTCTTTCATATGTTATGATAAATTGCAATTGCTTCAATGACTGAGATTGTAGTTTGTTAGTTTTCAATGAAGTTTACGATTCATACTCGATATTGTGATTGAATTATTACTCTAGCATAAGAGATTATATGATAAGAATTATATAAGTTGTTGTTCTAAGAATGATCATGATGCCCTCATGTCCGTATTTTATTTTTATCGACACCTCTATCTCTAAACATGTGGACATATTTTTTGATTTCGGCTTTTCGCTTGAGGACAAGCGAGGTCTAAGCTTGGGGGAGTTGATACGTCCATTTTGCATCATGCTTTTATATCAATATTTATTGCATTATGGGTTGTTATTACACATTATGTCACAATACTTATGCCTATTCTCTCTTATTTTACAAGGTTTACATAAAGAGGGAGAATGCCGGCAGCTGGGATTCTGGGCTGGAAAAGGAGCAAATATTAGAGACCTATTCTGCACAGCTCCAAAAGTCCTGAAACTTCACGGATGATGTTTTCCAAATATATAAAAAATACTCAGCGGAATAAACTCACCAGGGGGGCCACACCCTTCCCACGAGGGTGGGGGCGCGCCCTACCCCCCAGGGCGCGCCCCCTACCTCGTGGGCCCCCTGATGGCCCTCCAGTGGCCATCTTCTGTTATATGGAGTCTCTCGATAGGAAAAAATCATAAGCCATATTCTCGGACGAAACTCCGCCGCCACGAGGCGGAACCTTGGCGGAACCAATCTAGGGCTCTGGCGGAGCTGTTCTGCCGGGGAAACTTCCCTCCCAGAGGGGGAAACCATCGCCATCGTCATCACCAACGCTCCATCAGCACCATCTCATCTCATCTTCATCAGCACCATCGGGAGAGGGCAATCTGCATCAACATCTTCATCAGCACCATCTCATCTCAAAACCCTAGTTCATCTCTTGTATCCAATTCTTATCTCCAAGTCCGGGATTGGTGCTAGTAGGTTGCTAGTAGTGTTAATTACTCCTTGTAGTTGATGCTAGTTGGTTTAATTGGTGGAAGATCATATGTTCAGATCCTATATGCATATTAATACCCATCTGATTATGAACATGTTTATGCTTTGTGAGTAGTTACTTTTGTTCCTGAGGACATGGGAGAAGTCTTGCTATTAGTAGTTGTAACGCCCTCGATGCGGCTATATCTCCCACGTGTCGAGGCACGACTTAGAGGCATAACCGCATTGAAAGCAATGTTGCAAGTCGGGAAATCATTACACATCCCATGTACATAAATAATATAAAGGGGAGGAACATAGTTGGCTTACACTCGCCACGTCACATCAAAGTACATAAATAACATCCATCATACAAATCACTCATGGCCCGACTACGGTGCCAAAATAAAAAGACCCCCAACATGCGACAAGGCCCTGAATCGATAACCCCAACTAGGCACCACTACTGATCATCCGGAAAAGACACGTAGTATCGCTGAGAGTCCTCGTCGAACTCCCACTTGAGCTCGTAATCGTCAACTGGAGAAGAAACACCTGGACCTGCATCTGGAGTTGTAGTATCTGTGAGCCACAGGGACTCAGCAATCTCACACCCACGCGATCAAGACTATTTAAGCTTATAGGAAGGTTAAGGCAAGTGTAGGTGGAGCTGCAGCAAGCGACTAGCATATATGGTGGCTAACTTATACGCAAATGAGAGCGAGAAGAGAAGGCGAAGCACGAGCGAGAAACTAAAGGAAAATCCTGCGCAAGCATAACTCCAACACCGTGTCCACTTCCCGGACTCCGCCGAGAAGGGGCCATCACGGTAACACACACGGTTGATTCATTTTAATTAAGTTTAGTTAAAGTTATCTACAACCGGACATTAAAAAATTCCCATCTGCCCATAACCGTGGGCACGGCTTTCGAAAGTTCAATCCCTGCAGGGGAGTCCCAACTTAGCCCATGACAAGCTCTCACGGTCAACGAAGAAATATACCTCCACCCGAGACACACCGATCAGACTCGGCAACCCGGTACAACAAGACTATTCGACAGGTTAAAACAAGACCAGCAACACCGCCCGAATGTGCCGACAAATCCCGATAGGAGCTGCACATATCTCTTTCTCAGGGCACACTCAGATGAGCCAGACGTCGTGTAAGCCAGCCCAGAGTTGCCCCTGGTAGCCTCGGACATCGCTTAGTGGGACCAACACTCAGAGGAGCACTGGCCCAGGGGGGTTAAAATAAGATGACCCTTGAGTCTGCAGAACCCAAGGGAAAGAAAAGGCTAGGTGGCAAATGGTAAAACCAAGGTTGGGCATTGCTGGAAAAGCTTTAATCAAGGCGAAATATCAAGGGGTTCCCATTATAACCCAACCGCGTAAGGAACGCACAATCCAGGAACATAACACCGATATGACGGAAACTAGGGCGGCGAGAGTGGAACAAAACACTAGGCGAGAGGCCGAGCCTTCCACCCTTTACCAAGTATATAGATGCATTAAGATAACATAGCAATATAATGATATCCCAACAAGTAAATAAATGTTCCAACAAGGAACGGCTCCAATCTTCACCTGCAACTAACAACGCTATAAGAAGGGCTGAGCAAAGCGGTAACATAGCCAATCAACGGTTTGCTAGGACAATGGTAGGTTAGAGGTTCAATCATGCAATTGGGAGGCTGACAAGCAAGTGGTAGGCATCGTAGCAGTGGCAAAGCAAAAGAGCGAGCAAACTAGCATAGCAAAGATAGTAGTGATTTCGAGGGTATGATCATCTTGCCTGCAAAGCTGTCAGAGTTGACTGGATCCTCAAAAGCACACTCAACGGGCTCCTCGTTAGCGAACTCATCTCCCGGATCTACCCAACAAGACAAACAAGCAACAAGGATACAATCAACCACGTGCAAGACCAAGCAATATGATGAAATGATGATATGCTATGCGGGATGCGATGCGGGATGCAAAATGCAAGATATGACAGGAAATACATGAACCTGGCCTCAACTTGGAATTCCAAGGGTGCCACTGGATAGAGGTGATGAAATCGCTTGAAAACGATATAAAGATCATAGGAATCGGAGCTACGGTTTGGAAATGGCGAGCGTTTTACGAAACGAACCGATCTGCGATATACAGCAAGTAGGCTCCTAAATGCAACGAAATGAACATGCTACCGCCACCAAACATGAAAAAAAAATACATGGCAGTGATGTACACAAGATGCTTAACAAAACACTAGCACTGAGCCATAGGTAAATTCATCCATTAAGAGGTTCAAACAAGCATGGCAAAAATGAATATGCAAAACAGATTCCAGACTTAGTGAAATTAACACTAGCCTGAAATTTCAGATCACGAAGCCCTCTTCGGAGCAGCAAGACAACATGATACAAAACCTGAACATGACAAGTAAGAACATGGCATGGAGCTACTCAACAAGCTTAACAAAACACCCAAAGTGACCTGGGGCCAAAAGGGTTCAAAAAATACTCTACCGAGCTCACGAACATAGCTCGAACACAATCAGTTTTCAGACTTAGTGAAAACTGAGACATGCAGAAATTTAACTCGCGAAGGCATGTAAACGAGCTCGATGCACTCACTAAGGTGCAAGTCATGGCAAGGCAAGCATATAACCAGCAAGAAGGCACAATATGCTAGCTACACATGGCAAGAACAAAGGCATAGCATGCATGGAACACTAACGGTAGCATCGGCAAAATCGCAAACAAGTTGACGATCTGCCCAGATTAACAACGAAGCAAAAGTTGAGCTCGATTGAGTCAACCTAGAGCACTCCACATATGCAAACAAAGACATGGATGGATAGAGCATAACATAAATATCAAAACTCACTTACTGATCATCCTCAAAAGAGGCACGGATCACTAGGAAACAAGCTGGACATATAGCATCATCAACTAAAATATCCCAGACTTAGTGAAAATCACTAAGTCCCTGAAATCTGCAATCTCAGGTACCTCTCTTCGCAAGCTTGCACAAGACAACACACACATCCTAAAAATGCATGGGTGGCACCTCTGGAAAGAAGACAAAATGCTTAACAATTCATCCCAAAGGGGCACAGGCATATCATGCACGAATTAAACATGGCAAAAATGACAAAAGTGCATGATGAACTAACGGATCTGCAATTTAACTCACGAAGCCTCCTTCTAACAGCATTTGGGGCATCAAGATGACCTCAAATGCAAATGATGCAATGGAATGAAATGATGTACATGTCGAGGCAAAGATTTTGATATATCATACGCCCAAAACAGAGCTACGATTGCGGAGATACAAGCAGTCAAAGTTGCATAAAATAATTAGACGGGGGAGGGGAAAGTCAACCCCTAGGGTTTCAAAATTCCAGATCTGAGATCCAGATCGAGGCACGGGAACCGAGGCAGCCGGGGTACTGTAGCTCGCCGGAGTCGGAGCTCGCCGGAGACGCGGGCCGCCGGTCGGGGAGGAGGTTGCCGGGGGCGGCGCCGGCGTGGAGGCGGGCGGCGCGGCGCGGCGCCGGGGACGGCGAGGCGGCGGCGGCCGGCTCGGACGGGGAGGCGTGCGCCGGCGGCGGAGTTGCGGCGCGGCGGCGGCGGCTGCTCCGGCCGCCGGAGCCGGAAGGGGCGGCGGCGCTGGAGGCGGGGAGGCGCGGGGCGCCTGGGCCCGGGAGGCGGCGCGCGGGGGCCGGGCGCGGGCCAGGCGGGCCGGCGGCGATGCGGTCCCGCCCTGGGGACAGGTGGCGGGCGCTGGGTGGCTGGCGGCGGCGGGGGACGTTGTCCGGTCGGATCCGGACACGTCCGTCGGTGGGGGGGGGGTTGATCTGTTTTTTTTTCGAGGAGGACGGGGAGGAACTTGAGATTAGGAATGGGGGGGTGTATATATAGGCATAAGTGGAGCTAGGAGAGTCCAAATGAGGTGCGGTTTTCGCCCACGCGATCGTGATCGAACGCTCTAGGACATGGAGCAGAGTTTGGTGGGTTTTGGGACAAATTTGGGGGGTGTTGGGCTGCAACACACACAAGGCCTTTTCGGTCCCTCGGTTAACCGTTGGAGTATCAAACGAAGTCCAAATGACCCGAAACTTGACGGGCGGTCTACCGGTAGTAAACCAAGGCCGCATGACAAGTCTCGGTCCAATCCGGAAATGTTTGAACCCCACACACGAAAGAAAGCTAGAAATGGCCACCGGAGGAGAACGAAGTGCCGGAATGCAAAACGGACATCGGGGAAAATGCTCGAATGCATGAGATGAACATGTATGCAAATGCAATGCACGAGATGGCATGATAAGAGATGCACGAAAAAGAAAAACAACACACAGAGACAAAGACCCGAACCCGAGAAATAAATATAACTTAGCGCCGGAGACGGCAAGAGTTGGATACAAATATGGAAAGTATATCTGGGGCGTTACAGTAGTCATGTGCATTTGGTATTCGTTCGATATTTTGATGAGATGTGTGTTGTCTCTCCTCTAGTGGTGTTATGTGAACGTCGACTACATGACACTTCACCATTGTTTGGGCCTAGAGGAAGGAATTGGGGAGTAATAAGTAGATGATGGGTTGCTAGAGTGACAGAAGCTTAAACCCTAGTTTATGCGTTGCTTCTTAAGGGGCTGATTTGGATCCATATGTTTCATGCTATGGTTAGGTTTACCTTAATACTTTTGTTATAGTTGCGGATGCTTGCAATAGAGGTTAATCATAAGTGGGATGCTTGTCCAAGTAAGGGCAGCACCCAAGCACCGGTCCACCCACATACCAAATTATCAAAGTACCGAACGCAAATCATATGAACGTGATGAAAACTAGCTTGACGATATTCCCATGTGTCCTCGGGAGCGCTTTACATCATATAAGAGTTTGTCCAGGCTTGTCCTTTGCTACAAAAGGATTGGGCCACCTTCATGCACGTTATTTACTTTTGTTACTTGTTGCTCGTTAAAAATTATCCTATCACAAAACTATGTGTTACCACTTATTTCAGTACTTGCGGAGAATACCTTGCTGGAAACCGCTTATCATTTCCTTCTCCTCCTCGTTGGGTTCGACACTCTTACTTATCGAAAGGACTACGATAGATCCCCTATACTTGTGGGTCATCATGTTCTAGTTCAAGAGGTAAGTGACATGCTTTGCCATAAACCATTCTATACGGAGACATACCGATAGGATTTTTATATGCAGTTCTATAGGCCCATAATGTATCATCAAGTTTCTTGGACCAATTCTTCCTAGATGTATTAACAGTCTTTTGCAAAATTAATTTAAGCTCTCTATTACTCAATTCTACTTGACGACTAGACTATGGGTGATATGGAGATGCAATTCTATGATTAACATCATACTTAGCAAGCATTTTACGAAAAGCACCATGAATAAAATGTGAACCACCATCAGTCATTAAATATCTAGGGACTCCAAACCTTGGAAAAAATAACTTCTTTAAGCATCTTAATAGAGGTGTTATGATCAGCACTACTAGTTGGAATAGCTTCTACCCACTTAGTAACGTAATCAACAGCAACTAAAAAATGTGTATACCCATTAGAGGAAGGAAACGGTCCAATATAATCAAAGTCCCAAACATCAAATGGTTCAATAACAAGTGAATAATTCATAGGCATTTCTTGACGTCTACTAATATTACCAATTCTTTGACATTCATCACAAGACAAAACAAACTTACGGGCATCCTTGAAGAGAGTAGGCCAATAATAACCGGATTGCAATACCTTATGTGCAGTTCTATCTCCAGCATGGTGTCCTCCATAGGCCTCGGAGTGACACTTGCGTAGGATCTGTTCATGTTCATGCTTAGGTACACAACGTCTAATAACACCATCTACTCCTTCTTTATAAAGATGTGGGTCATCCCAGAAGTAATGTCTTAAATCATAGAATAACTTTTTCTTTTGCTGGTATGTGAAACTAGGTGGTATAAACTTAGCAACAATATAATTAGCATAATCAGCATACCATGGAGCAGTACGAGAAGCATTTATCACAGCTAATTATTCATCAGGAAAGCTATCATCAATAGGTAGTGGGTCATCAAGAACATTCTCTAACCTAGACAAGTTGTTTGCAATGGGGTTCTCAGCTCCCTTTCTATCAATAATATGCAAATCAAATTCTTGTAGCAAGAGAACCCATCTAATAAGTCTAGGTTTAGCATCTTTCTTTTCCATAAGATATTTAATAGCAGCATGATTAGTGTGAACAGTTACTTTAGAATCAACAATATAAGGTCTGAACTTATCACAAGCAAACACAACTGCTAAAAAATCTTTTTCAGTAGTAGCATAATTTCTTTGAGCACTGTCTAGAGTTTTACTAGCATATTGGATAACATTTAATTTCTTATCAACTCTTTATCCTAGAACAGCCCCTACAGCATAATCACTAGCATCACACATAATTTCAAATGGTAAATTCCAATCAGGAGGCTGAACAATAGGTGCAAAAATCAAAGCTTTCTTAACTATTTAAAATGCTTCTACACAATCATCATCAAAGACAAAGGGAACATCTTTTTGTAAGAGATTAGTCAGAGGCTGAGAAATTTTAGAGAAGTCCTTAATGAATCTCCTATAAAAACCGGCGTGACCAAGGAAACTTCTTATACCTTTAATGTCCTTAGGATACGACATCTTTTCAATGGCATCAACTTTAGCTTTATCAACTTCAATACCTCTTTCAGAAATTTTATGCCCCAAGACAATACCTTCATTAACCATTGAGGGAGTCCTGGATTAGGGGGTATCCGGACATCCGGATTATATCCTTTGGCCGGACTGTTGGACTATGAAGATACAAGATTGAAGACTTCGTCTCGTGTCCGGATGGGACTCTACTTGGCGTGGAAGGCAAGCTAGGCAATACGGATATGTATATCTCCTCCTTTGTAACCGACCTTGTGTAACCCTAGCCCCCTTTGGTGTCTATATAAACCGGAGGGTTTTAGTCCATAGGACAACATACAATCATACCATAGGCTAGCTTCTAGGGTTTAGCCTCTCTGATCTCTTGGTAGATCTACTCTTGTACTACCCATATCATCAATATTAATCAAGCAGGACGTAGGGTTTTAACTCCATCAAGAGGGCCCGAACCTGGGTAAAACATTATGTCCCCTGCCTCCTGTTACCATCCGCCTTAGACGCACAGTTCGGGACCCCCTACCCGAGATCTACTGGTTTTGACACCGACATTGGTGCTTTCATTGAGAGTTCCTCTATGTCGTCACCAGAAGGAAGGATGTCTCGTCTCGTCTTTAAAGACGGTACTACTGTTGGGGGAGCTTTGGCTGTCGGCCAAACTCTCCGGCTAGGCAGGTTCATTATGACTGCCTGTTCGGCCGCCGCGCCGACGATGAATTCTCGGGTCATCGAAAACAGCCTCCATGTCAAATCGGCACTCGCCGAACAGATGGGTCCAATGGAGCTCTCCTCCTCAAATGAGCTCTTGGATCGCATCGCCGCCTTGGGAGTCGCTACGGACTATGATCGGATTGGGCTTAAACCCGATCAAAGGAAGATTAATTATCCACCGGTCACCCATCATATTGCAGTGGTGGAGGAACAATGTGGCGACCTTTCCTCTATCCTGAGGACCAAATATGTCCGGATTCCCGAGCTCTCCGAGCCGGACGCCCGTTCGCGAGAGGACAACATCCAATCCCTGAACTTAGAGTTAGGCAGTGGACCAGGATTAGCGGGTAACATCCCGGAACCAGAACTTCCAAAATTGGAAACTCCCCGGTCCCTGGATCCCAGATCGGGTAGGGGTTTGGATTCAGTTCCACCCACCCACCCAAACATAAGTGACCTTTCCCATTTCAGGCAAGAGCCCCAGGAAACAGTACATCATTACTGGGCCAGATTCCTCCTTGTGATGAACAAGGTTAAGGACTGTCGCGAGGAATACGCAATCTTACTTTTCCGCAATCATTGCACGGACAAGGGAATCCTTAACGCCATAAATCGCCGTGAGATAACACGCTTCGCTGACTTGGCGTCCATAGTACGAAAGTACTGTGCGATGGAAAGTACCTGGAAAACTGAAACAAACTTTTGGGATAATCCGGCCCTGAACACAAACCTAGTCCGAAATAAAAGGGTGCATTATCACAATACACCCGGGTTAACTACCAAAAAGCAAAAACCCTCTACGGGGCAAGGAACCGTACTGGAGGGATGGCTCAACGGACCGTGCAAAATTCATAGTACAGCGGATACAATACCAACGCACAGCCTTAGAGCATGTTGGATACTCCGGTAGGTGGCCAAAAGTGGTGAGGATCTACTTCTCCCAAATACCACAGAGCACCATCCCGTGGACAACAATACGGTGTTAACGGTCTTTGAGACCTTCGCATCGAATAATAGACGCAAGTGAACACTCTGCAGCATGGCCGAAATCTTCCACGTAGCAGCAATAAATCCATGGAGTGACACGGCTATTACCTTCAATGCCAGTGACGAACCTAAATTCCGAACAGCCCAAGCACCAGCCACACTGGTCCTCAGTCCAATTGTGGACGGCTTTCGACTCACCAAGGTACTCATGGACGGCGGCGGCGGATTAAACCTCATCTATGAGGAAACTCTTCAAAAGATGGAAATAGACTGGAGCTGCATTGAGCAAAGTAGCACAACCTTTAGAGGAATCATCCCCAGTCAGGAAGCACGCTGTGCTGGGAAAATCACACTAGATGTGGTATTCGGCACGCCGGATAATTACAGGTCCGAAGAAATTACATTCCAAGTGGCCCCGTTCAGCAGTGGTTATCACGCTCTTTTAGGACGGGAGGCATTCACAATCTTCCAAGCCGTACCCCGTTACGGGTACATGAAGCTCAAAATGCACGGGCCCAACGGAATCATCACTCTCGCCAGCGATCCGGACACAGCACTCCACGCCGAAAACAAAACAGCCGCATTGGCCCTCGAGGCACTATCCGAAGCCCTCTCGACCGAGGAATTAACTATGCTACGCTCCACAGTGGACAGGGACGACGTGATACTCGACAAGAGATCCAAGTCCACCTCTTTTAAACCAGCGGATGAAATAGTCAAATTCCAAGTCCACCCAACGAACCCTACAAAAACAGCCTCCATCGGGGCACAGCTAAGCCCCGCTGTGGACGCCGCACTATGCTACGTCTTGAGCTTGCGTTGGTTTTCCCCGAAGAGGAAGGAATGATGCAGCAGAGTAGTGTAAGTATTTCCCTCAGTTTTTGAGAACCAAGGTATCAATCCAGTAGGAGCCCACGCTCAAGTCCCTCATACCTGCACAAAGCGATAGCTACTCGCAACCAACACGATTAGGGGTTGTCAAGCCCTTCACGGTCACTTACGAGAGTGAGATCTGATAGATAGAATATTTTTGGTATTTTTGATATAAGGATGCAAAGTAAAAAGTAAAAGCAAAGTAAATAATAAAACAATATAAAAGTGATGGAGATTGATATGATGAGAATAGACCCGGGGGCCATAGGTCTCACTAGTGGCTTCTCTCAAGAGCATAAGTATTCTACGGTGGGTGAACAAATTACTGTTGAGCAATTGATAGAATTGTGCATAATTATGAGAATATCTAGGAATGATCGTGTATATAGGCATCACGTCTGTGACAAGTAGATCGAAACGATTGTGCATCTACTACTATTACTCCACTCATTGACCGCTATCCAGCATGCATCTAGAGTATTACGTTAAAAAACAGAGTAACGCCTTAAGCAAGATGACATGCTGTAGAGAGATAAATTCATGCAATATGAAATAAACCCCATCTTGTTATCCTCGATGGCAACGATACAATACGTGCCTTTCTGCCCCTTCTGTCACTGGGTAAGGACACCACAAGATCGAACCCAAAGCTAAGCACTTCTCACATGGCAAGAACTACCAATCTAGTTGGCCAAACCAAACGGATAATTCGAAGAGACTTGCAAAGATAACCAATCATGCATAAAAGAATTCAGAGAAGATTCAAAAATTATTCATAGATAGACTTGATCATAAACCCACAATTCATCGATCTCAACAAACACACCGCAAAAAGAAGATTACATCGAATAGATCTCCACAAGAGAGGGGGAGAACTTTATATTGAGATTCAAAGAGAGAGAAGAAGCCATCTAGCTACTAACTATGGACCCGAAGGTCTGAGGTAAACTACTCACACTTCATCGAAGGGGCTAGGATGATGTAGAAGCCCTCCGTGATGACGGCCCTCTTCCGGCGGAGCTCCGGAACAGGCCCCAAGATGGGATCTCGTGGATACAGAAAGTTGCGGCGGTGGAATTAGGGTTTTGGCTCCTGTTCTGATCGTTTGGGGGTACGTGTGTATATATAGGAGGAAGGAGTACGTTGGTGGAGCACCGAGGGGCCCACGAGGCAGGGGGCGCGCCTAGGGGGGCGCCCCCCACCCTCGTGACCACCTCTTTGATCCCTTGCAGTAGGGTCCAAGTCTCCTGGATCACGTTCGGTGAGAAAATCATGTTTCCGAAGATTTTATTCCGTTTGGACTCCATTTGATATTCTGTTTATCCGAAACACTGAAATAGGCAAAAAAACAGCAATTCTAGGCTGGGCCTCCAGTTAATAGGTTAGTCCCAAAAATAATATAAAAGTGGAAAATAAAGCCCAATATAGTCCAAAACAGTAGATAATATAGCATGGAGCAATCAAAAATTATAGATACGTTGGAGACGTATCAGGCAAAGCCAAGCTTAATTCCTGCTCGTCCTCGAGTAGGTAAATGATAAAAAGAGAATTTTTGATGCGGAGTGCTACTTGGCATAATTTCAATGCAAATCTTCTTAATTGTGGTATGAATATTCAGATTAGAAAGATTCAAGACAAAAGTTTATATTGACATAGAAAATAATAATACTTCAAGCATACTAACAAAGCAATTATGTCTTCTCAAAATAACATGGCCAAAGAAAGTTATCCCTACAAAATCATATAGTCTGGCTATGCTCCATCTTCCCCACACAAAGTATTTAAATCATGCACAACCCCGATGACAAGCCAAGCAATTGTTTCATACTCTAACTTTTTCAAAACTTCTTCAATCTTCACGCAATACATGAGCATGAGCCATGGATATAGCACTATAGGTGGAATAGAATGGTGGTTGTGCAGAAGACAAAAAGGAGAAGATAGTCTCACATCGACTAGGCGTATCAACGGGCTATGGAGATGCCCATCAATAGATATCAATGTGAGTGAGTAGGGATTGCCCTGCAACGGATGCACTAGAGCTATAAATGTATGAAAGCTCAACAAAATAAACTAGTGGGTGTGCATCCAACTTGCTTGCTCACGAAGACCTAGGGAAATTTGAGGAAGCCCATCATTGGAATATACAAGCCAAGTTCTATAACGTAAAATTCCCACTAGTATATGAAAGTGACAACATATGAGACTCTCTATATGAAGAACATGGTGCTACTTTGAATCATAATATATGAGACTTGCTATATCATGGTGCTACTTTGAAGCACAAGTGTGGAAAAAAGGATAGTAGCATTGCCCCTTATTTATTTATTTATTATTTTTTGGGGCCTTCTTTTTTTGGCCTTTTTTGGGACAATGCTCTATTGAATGATGATCATCACACTTCTATTTATTTACAACTCAATGATTACAACTCGATACTAAAACAAAGTATGACTCTATATGAATGCCTCCGGCGGTGTACCGGGATATGCAATGAATCAAGAGTGACAAGTATGAAAGAATTATGAACGGTGGCTCTGCCACAAATTCTATGTCAACTACATGATCATGCTAAGCAATATGACAATGATGGATGTGTCATGATGAACTAGATGGTGGAAAGTTGCATGGCAATATATCTCGGAATGGCTATGGAAATGCCATAATAGGTAGGTATGGTGGCTGTTTTGAGGAAGGTATATGGTAGGTGTATGATACCGGCGAAAGTTGCGCGGTATTAGAGAGGATAGCAAGGGTGGAAGGGTGAGAGTGCGTATAATCCATGGACTCAACATTAGTCATAAAGAACTCATATACTTATTGCAAAAATTTAGAAGTTATCAAAGCAAAGTATTACGCGCATGCTCCTAGGGGGATAGATTGGTAGGAAAAGACCATCGCTCGTCCCCGACCGCCACTCATAAGGAAGACAATCAATAAATAAATCATGCTCCGACTTCATCACATAACGGTTCACCATACGTGCATGCTACGGGAATCAAAAACTTCAACACAAGTATTCTTTAAATTCACAACTACTCAACTAGCATGACTTTAATATTATCACCTCCATATCTCAAAACAATTATCATGCTTCAATCTTTTCTTAGTATTCAACACACTCAAAAGAAAGTTCCACAAATCTTGAATACCAAGCATATTATTATTAGGCAAATTACCATGCTATTAAGAGACTCTCAAATTAATTTAAGTGAAGCATGAGAGATCAATAGTTTCTTTAAAATGAATCCACCACCGTGCTCTAAAAGATCTAAGTGAAGCTCATAGAGCAAAATTATAACGCTCAAAAGATATAAGTGAAGAACATAGAGCAAAATTATCTAGCTCAAAGGATATAAGTGAAGCACATAGAGCAAAATTATCTAGCTCAAAGGATATAAGTGAAGCACATAGAGCAAAATTATCTAGCTCAAAAGATATAAGTGAAGCACATAGAGTATTCTATCAAATTTTAATTCATGTATGGCTCTCTCAAAAGGTGTGTACAGAAAGGATGATGGTGGCATACTAACAAACAAAGACACAAATAATACAAGACGCTCCAAGCAAAACACATATCATGTTGGTGAATAAAAATATAACTCCAAGTAAATTACCGATGGAAGTGGACGAAAAGAGGGGATGCCTTCTGGGGCATCCCCAAGCTTTGACTTTTTGGTGTCCTTGGATTATCTTGGGGGTTCCATGGGCATACCCAATCTTAGGCTCTTGCCACTCCTTGTTCCATGATCCATCAAAAGAATTCACCCAAAACTTGAAAACTTCACAACACAAAACTCAAGATAGAAAACTCGTGAGCTCCGTTAGCGAAAGAAAACAAAAGACCACTTCAAGGTACTGTAATGAACTCATTATTTATTTATATTGGTGTTAAACCTACTGTATTCCAACTTCTCTATGGATTATAAACTATTTTACTAGCCATAGATTCATCAAAATAAGCAAACAACACACAAAAAACAGAATCTGTCAAAAACAGAACAGTCTATAGTAATCCGTAGCTAGCGCAAGATCTGGAACCCCAAAAATTCTAAAATAAATTTCTGGACGTGAGTAATTTATCTATTAATCATCTGCAAAAATAATTAACTAAATAGCACTCTTAAAATAAAAATGACAGCAGTTCTCGTGAGCGCTAAAGTTTCTGTTTTTTACAGCAAGTTCAACAAGACTATCCCCAAGTCTTCCCAACGGTTCTACTTGGCACAAACACTAATTAAACACAAAAAAACACAACCAAAACAGAGGCTAAATAATTTATTTATTACTAAACAGGAGCAAAAAGCAAGGAATAAAAATAAAATTGGGTTGCCTCCCAACAAGCGCTATCGTTTAACGCCCCTAGCTAGGCATAACGAGCAAGAATAGATCTAAGTATTGCCATAGTAATAAGATAGATTGGTGAAACTCATTTCATATTCTCTACATTCGGCAGCAAGTTTTCTTTGAGGCAAGCAAAAGTAATCAAAAGGATTAAATTTAACAGGACAAAAAATCCCCAAGATCAACCTTGGGAGGTATAGGATCCTCCTTTGGTCCTTCATAATGCACCACCGATTCATCATTATAAGCATTCTTTTGAAAGAACTTTGTGAGCATATATTCAAGAGAATATCCTAGTTCATTATTTCGAATAGCCAAATCATCATTAAGATCAGAAATTCTATCAACTAAAACATTGGTAGGAACCTTTCTTCTAAGATTTTCATTGAAAGCAACATAATCTAGAGATTGAAAACGCATTATTTCTTCTTGATCAAAGAGGATAGCCTCTATGTGAGGACGGCAAGCGTCCACCCTATAATGCGCAAATATTTCTTTGGCTTCTCTTATTATGAATCTAAACTCATGAGCCAAAAATATAGTAGCGGCACGCTTAACAGAAGAATGCTCAATATTAGAAAATTCCAGAAAAATCCTTTGTATAGAAGGATGCATGTGCATGAATTGTCTTTCAAGTTCAACTACGAGCATGGCAATAGCGTCCGCAAGACTACTAGTTCTGTGAAGGATAGAACTACCCATAGATGGTAAAGCACTGGCACAAGTAAAGAAATCTTGAATAACTCCTTTTCCAATAATATTACCACTACCAACATGGAACTTTTTGTATGAAAGATGGTAGGTTCTTTAGCAGGAGTATCAGAATTTTCCATGATATTGTTATCGCCCAAATTGGCGATAACTTCCCCAGTTTCAGACATAATGACAAGCAGGCAAACAAACTAACACACAAGCAAAAAGGGCAAATGGAGAGGGAGGATAGAGAGAGAGGGCGAATAAAACGGCAAGGGTGAATTGGGGGGAGAGGAAAACGAGAGGCAAATGGCAAATAATGTAATGCGAGAGATAGGGATTGTGATGGGTACTTGGTATATTGACTTTTTGCGTAGACTCCCCGGCAACGGCGCCAGAAATCCTTCTTGCTATGTCTTGAGCTTGCGTTGGTTTTCCCCGAAGAGGAAGGGATGATGCAGCAGAGTAGCGTAAGTATTTCCCTCAGTTTTTGAGAACCAAGGTATCAATCCAGTAGGAGCCCACGCTCAAGTCCCTCATACCTGCACAAAGCGATAGCTACTCGGAACCAATGCGATTAGGGGTTGTCAAGCCCTTCACGGTCACTTACGAGAGTGAGATCTGATAGATAGAATATTTTTGGTATTTTTGGTATAAGGATGCAAAGTAAAAAGTAAAAGCAAAGTAAATAACAAAACAATATAAAAGTGATGGAGATTGATATGATGAGAATAGACCCGGGGACCATAGGTTTCACTAGTGGCTTCTCTCAAGAGCATAAGTATTCTACGGTGGGTGAACTAATTACTGTTGAGCAATTGATAGAATTGTGCATAATTATGAGAATATCTAGGCATGATCATGTATATAGGTATCACGTCCGTGACAAGTAGATCGAAACGATTCTGCATCTACTACTATTACTCCACTCATCGACCACTATCCAGCATGCATCTAGAGTATTAAGTTAAAAAACAGAGTAACGCCTTAAGCAAGATGACATGATGTAGAGAGATAAATTCATGCAATATGAAATACACCCCATCTTGTTATCCTCGATGGCAACGATACAATACGTGCCTTGCTGCCCCTTCTGTCACTGGGTAAGGACACCGCAAGATCGAACCCAAAGCTAAGCACTTCTCCCATGGCAAGAACTACCAATCTAGTTGGCCAAACCAAACGGATAATTCGAAGAGACTTGCAAAGATAACCAATCATGCATAAAAGAATTCAGAGAAGATTCAAATATTATTCATAGATAGACTTGATCATAAACCCACAATTCATTGGTCTCAACAAACACACTGCAAAAAGAAGATTACATCGAATAGATCTCCACAAGAGAGGGGGAGAACTTTGTATTGAGATTCAAAGAGAGAGAAGAAGCCATCTAGCTACTAACTATGGACCCGAAGGTCTGAGGTAAACTACTCACACTTCATCGAAGGGGATAGGATGATGTAGAAGCCCTCCGTGATGACGGCCCTCTTCCGGCGGAGCTCCGGAACAGGCCCCAAGATGGGATCTCGTGGATACAGAAAGTTGCGGCGGTGTAATTATGGTTTTGGCTCCTGTTCTGATCGTTTGGGGGTACGTGTGTATATATAGGAGGAAGGAGTACGTCGGTGGAGCTCTGAGGGGCCCACGAGGCAGGGGGCGCGCCCCCCACCCTCGTGACCACCTCTTTGATCCCTTGGAGTAGGGTCCAAGTCTCCTGGATCATGTTCGGTGAGAAAATCACGTTTCCGAAGATTTTATTCCATTTGGACTCTGTTTGATATTCTGTTTATCCGAAACACTGAAATAGGCAAAAAAACAACAATTCTGGGCTGGGCCTCCGGTTAATAGGTTTGTCCCAAAAATAATATAAAAGTGGAAAATAAAGCCCAATATAGTCCAAAACAGTAGATAATATAGCATGGAGCAATCAAAAATTATAGATACGTTGGAGACGTATCACACTACGAGAGTTCCTGCGCGATAACTGGGACATATTCGCCTGGCATCCCTCAGACATGCCAGGAATCCCACGCAGGCTGGCCGAGCATAGCCTCAATATCCTAAAGGGATTCAAGCCGGTCAAGCAAGCTGAGGGAGTCCTGGATTAGGGGGTGTTCGGATAGCCGAACTATACCTTCAGCTGGACTCCTGGACTATGAAGATACAAGATTGAAGACTCCGTCCCGTGTTCGGAAGGGACTTTCCTTGGCGTGGAAGGCAAGCTTGGCGATACGGATGTTCAGATCTCCTACCATTGTAACCGACTCTATGTAACCCTAACCCTCTCCGGTGTCTATATAAACCGGGGGGTTTTAGTCCGTAGGACAACATACACATCAACAATCATACTATAGGCTAGCTTCTAGGGTTAGGCCTCTCTGATCTCGTGGTAGACCTACTCTTGTACTACCCATATGATCAATATTAATCAAGCAGGACATAGGGTTTTACCTCCATCGAGAGGGCCCGAACCTGGGTAAAACTTCGTGTCCCTTGCCTCCTGTTACCATCCGGCCTAGACGCATAGTTCGGGACCCCCTACCCGAGATCCACCGGTTTTGACACCGACATTGGTGCTTTCATTGAGAGTTCCTCTGTGCCGTCACCGTCAGGCCCGATGGCTCCTACGATCATCAATGACGATGCAGTCCAGGGTGAGACCTTCCTTCCCGGACAGATCTTCGTCTTTTGCGGCTTCGCACTGCGGGCCAATTCACTTGGCCATCTAGAGCAGATCGAAAGCTACGCCCCTGGCTGTCAGGTCAGATTTGGAAATTTAAACTACACGGCTGACATCCGCGGGGACTTGATCTTCGGCGGATTCGAACCACCGCCAAGCGCGCCGCACTGTCACGACGAGCATGATCTAGCTCTGCCGCCGAACAGTGCCCTGGAGGCCAGACCCGCATTGGCTCCGACCCTTAGTTCGGAGCCAACCGCGCCGATCGAGGATGGGCGGTTGGACGCCACCTAGGGGGCTGTGATCCCAATGGCAGTTGAGCCAAACACCAGCCCGTACTCTGCGAGACTCGTGACTCCACGGAGATGGATTCTTCTCCGGACTCCGAACCCTCCGCGCCCCTGCCGATCGAATCCGATTGGGCGCCGATCATGGAGTTCACGGCCGCGGACGTCTTTCAGCACTCGCCTTTCGGCAATATCCTGAAGTCACTGAGGTCTCTCTCTTTATCAGGAGAGCCCTGGCCGGACTACGGTCAGCAAGGTTGGGGTACGGATGATGAAGAAATTCAAAACCCACCCACCACCCACTTTGTAGCCACTGTCGACGACTTAACCGACATGCTCGACTTCGACTCCGAAGACATCGACGGTATGGACGCCGATGAAGGATATGATGAAGAACCAGCGCCTACTAGGCCCTGGAAAGCCACCTCGTCATATGACATATACATGGTGGACACCCCAAAAGAGGGAGAGGGCGATGGAACAGCAGAGGATGACCCCTCCAAGAAACAGCCCAAGCGTTGGCGTCAGTGGCGGCGCTCAAAATCCCGCCAACACAAAAACGGTGATTCCAGCACGGGAGATAATAATACTCCAGAGAGTGCCGAAGAAAACCCCCTCCAGAAAGGTTTAGCACAGGAGGATGGAGAAACCAGCCCTCATGAGAGAGCGGCAGACAGATAGGTCGAGGACGATAATTATATGCCTCCCTCCGAAGACGAGGCAAGCCTCGACGACGATGAATTCGTCGTGCCAGAGGATCCCGTTGAGCATAAGTGTTTCCAACGCAGGCTTATGGCCACGGCAAGAAGCCTCAAGAAAAAACAGCAACAACTCCGAGCTGATCAAGATTTGCTGGTTGACAGATGGACCGAAGTCCTTGTGGCCGAAGAGCATAAACTCGAACGCCCCTCCAAGAGTTACACAAAGCGCAGGTTGCTACCCCAATTAGAGGAGGAAGCACTTGATGCGGCCGAACGGCCACCTCGTGGCCGCGACAAAGAGGCCTCCCGGCCCTCCACTCAAGCCGCACCCCGTACCAAGGCACGGGAATATGCGCCGGACTTACGAGACATGTTGGAGGACAAGGCAAGGCAAACACGATCGATCTACGGATCGCGTGGGCACCCCACAGCTCGAGACGGTAACCGTCACGCCGGCCACAAATTTGGCAGGGCCGAACATAGTAGACAAAAATCATTGGAGCTACGTCATGATATCGCCCAGTACATAGCCGCCGCACACCCACTGTGCTTTACAGACGAAATAATGGATCATCAAATACCCGAGGGTTTCAAACCCGTAAACATCAAATCATATGATGGCACAACAGACCCTGCGGTATGGATCGAGGATTATCTCCTTCATATCCACATGGCCCGCGGCGACGATTTTCACGCCATCAAATACCTCCCACTCAAGCTTAAAGGACCAGCTCGGCATTGTCTCAACAGCTTGCCAACAGGATCAATCAGTTGTTGGGAGGACCTGGAAGCCGCATTCCTCGACAATTTCCAGGGCACTTATGTGCGACCCCTAGACGCCGATGACCTAAGTCACGTAATTCAGCAGCCAGAGGAATCGACCAGACAATTCTGGACACGGTTCCTAACAAAGAAAAACCAAATAGTCGACTGTCCGGACGCTGAGGCCCTAGCAGCCTTCAAGCACAATATCCGTGACGAGTGGCTAGCCCGGCACCTTGGACAGGAAAAGCCGAAATCTATGGCAGCACTCACGACACTCATGACCGCTTTTGCGCGGGAGAAGACAGCTGGCTTGCTCATAGCAACAATATGATCAAGAACCCTGGTAGTTCGGACACCTGGGACATTAGTGGCAGGTCGCGTCGCAACAAGCAGAAGCGCCGCATTAACGGCGACAATGCTGAGGATATGACAGTTAATGCTGGATTTAGAGGCTCTAAATCCGGTCAGCGGAAAAAGCCATTCAAAAGGAATCCTAGGGGGCCGTCCAGCTTGGATCGAATACTCGACCGCTTGTGCCAAATACATGGCACCCCCAAAAAGCCGGCCAATCACATCAACAGGGATTGTTGGGTGTTCAAGCAGGCAGGCAAGTTAAGCACCGACAATGAAGACAAGGGGCTGCATAGAGATGACGACGAGGAGCCCCGGCCGCCGAGCAACAATGGACAGAAGGGTTTTCCCCCACAAGTGCGGACGGTGAACATGATATACGCCACCCACGTCCCAAAAAGGGAGCGGAAGTGCGCGTTAAGGGACGTATACGCGGTAGAGCCAGTCGCCCCAAAGTTCAACCCATGGTCCTCCTGCCCGATCACCTTTAATCGAAGAGACCATCCCACTAGCATCCGTCATGGCGGATTTTCCGCATTGGTTCTAGACCCAATTATTGACGGATTTCATCTCACTAGAGTCCTCATGGACGGCGGCAGCAGCCTAAACCTGCTTTACCAGGATACAGTGCGAAAAATGGGCATCGATCCCTCGAGGATTAAGCCCACCAAAATGACCTTTAAAGGCGTAATACCAGGTGTAGAGGCCAACTGTACAGGCTCAGTCACACTTGAAGTGGTCTTCGGATCCCCGGATAATTTCCGAAGCGAGGAATTGGTCTTTGACATAGTCCCATTCCACAGTGGCTATCATGCACTACTCTGACGAACCGCATTCGCCAAATTCAATGCGGTACCGCACTACACATACCTTAAGCTCAAGATGCCAGGCCCTCGTGGAATAATTACAGTCAATGGAAACACCGAACGCTCCCTCCGAACGGAGGAGCACACGGCGACCCTTGCAGCGGAAGTACAAAGCAGCCTCTCCAGGCAGTTCTCCAGTCCGGCCATTAAACGTCCGAACACCGTCAAGCACGCCCGGAGTAACCTACAACAAGACCGCCTGGCACGTTCCGAGCAGGCGTAGCAATACGGCCCCAACCCCAACCCTAGCAAAAAGGCGACGCCAGTACTTCGCGTACATAATTACGCTCTAGAAATACCATGGGCATAGGGGGAGGGGCACCATCACGGCATGCCCAAAACACGGCTTAAACCACACCAGGGGCTGCCGATTTTTTACTTTTCTCTTACTTCCAGGACTCTACTCTTTGGAAGGCCTATTCGGCAGTTCAATTGCCGCACAAACGATGCAAGAACCAGGGAAGCAGACAAGCCATGCCGCAGTACAGAAATCCCAGGTGGTCTCTATCACGAGCAGTATACCTGTTTCACATATTATTCTGCAGCTTGCCCCTAGAGCAGACATGTTAAATAGTCCAACTTTTCGTTTATCGCATTACTTGTATCGTTCTGCTTTGATCGCAGCTATTTTTAATAAACAATGCATAGCTTTTGTCTATTTTTGCACTATCTTTTTATAAATAAATGTTCCTTAACGACATGTCGCACCCGTACAACTTGGTACGGCCAAAATATGCCAGGGGATTTTAGCACCCCTCAATATGGTGTAAGAAGTCCGAACACTTTGACAAGTGCGGCACCCCGAACTTATAGCATTATATGCATCGGCTCCGAATCATGTCTTGGGTCAATAGTTGGGTTTGCCCGGCTCCTATGTTTTGGTGCCTTACGTTCCGCTATATCGGCTAAGGTAGCACTAGGAGAACCACTTCGATTGTGCCCCAGTTGAGCTGGGCCGAGCACCTCAGTGGAGAAAGCTAAAACTGACTGTCATGATGAAGCGAGAGCTGGTCGCTGTTCGAGAGGTTTTTTTTGAGTCCCTAAAGACTTATGCCGCTTAGGGCGACGAGTCGGCTCTGTCCGGCCAAGGCGTGGATAGCGCCCCGAACTCGGTCTTCCGAATACTAGGGGCTTCGCCGAAATTTAAAATTATAGAATTCTATGGCTAAGTGAGAGTGTTCACGCATTATAGTCCGATTGCCTCGTTCGTCGGGCTGAGCGCGTCCCTCGAAGGACCCAAACATGGGAAAAAGAGCGCCCAGATTTATCCCCGAACACCCCAGCACTAGCGGCAAGGGGGCAGAAGCCGACGACTCGCCATCTCTCAGTATTGATAAACAGCCGCACAGAAGGTAATATTTTAAATTCAAGCAGCATTGCTCAGCGCATATGAACAAGTTTTCAGCGCACAGGACAAAAACGAGCGAGTTTTACTCAAAAATTACATCCCTAGTACATTCATCCGCCACAAGGCGGGCACCCTTCAGAACATCCTTATAGTAATTTTCGGGCTTGCGATGCGCTTTCCCCGCTTGTGGCCCGTCCTTCACAAGCTTCTCCGCATCCAGCCTGCCCCAGTGCACCTTAGCGCGGGCAAAGGCCCTACGGGCACCTTCAATACAGACGGAGCACTTGATGACTTCGAGCCTTGGATAGGCCTCCACCAGCCGCCGCACTAGCCCGAAATAGCTCCCAGGCAGAGCCTCTCCAGGCCACAGCCGAACTAGGAGGCCCTTCATGGCCTGTTCGGCCACCTTGTGGAGCTCGACCAGTTGCTTCAGCTGGTCGCTCAGGGGCACGGGGTATCCGGCCTCAGCATACTGAGACCAGAACACCTTCTCTGTCGAGCTGCCCTCCTCGGCTTGATAGAATGCGGCGGCATCGGATACACTCCGGGGAAGATCTGCAAATGCCCTTGGAGAGCTCCGGATTCGGGTAAGTATCAAGTAACTCATGTTTATGTGTTTACTTTGCATAAAGAATGCCTTACCCGCCGCTATTTTCTTCACCTCATCCAACTCCTGGAGGGTCTTCTGGGATTCGGCCTTGGCATACTTGGCATTTTCAATAGCGGCCGCGAGCTCGGACGCTCGTGTCTTCGAGTCAAGCTCCAAACTCTCATGTTTCTTCATGAGAACCTGGAGCTCTTGCCGCACCTTGCCAACCTTGGCCTCATACCTCTCCCGCTCGGTGCGCTCCGCGGCCGCACTCTTCTCGGCCTCGAGCAGCGCTTGCTTAAGGGTCGCCACCTCAGATGTGGCCCCTACAATAGCCATGTTAATCCTGTCATTTCTTGCAATTGCACCTTTTTTGTATACATATTCAACCAAGGTATTTCTTACCTTCCTTCTCCTCGAGCTGCTTCTTGGCACGCCCGAGCTCTTGCTCGGACTTCTCGAGGCTCTGCTTCAGCGTGTCCACTTCCGCAGTGAGTACGGCGGATGCCAGCAGAGAATCCTGCACACGCATATTGACTCCTTTTGTTAGACTCCTGCGAATTTTTTGATCCTCTATTCGTTCTTCCCGAACGCCCAACAGAGCATCAGGGGCTACTGTCTATGTAGTAATATTATTTACACATTATTTACTTACCTCAAAGCCTGTCAAAAGGCTAGTACAAGCTTCAGTCAGTCCGCTCTTGGCGGACTGAACCTTCTGGACCACCGCACTCATAATAGCGCGGTGCTCCTCATCGATGGAGGCGCCTTGGAGCGCCTCCAACATATATATTGTCCGGTGCCTCCGGGTGGATGGGGGTCGCCGGCATGGTGGACTTGCTCCTCTTGGAAGGAAGTCCCCCGCCGGACTCCGGAACCCTTGAAGGTTCCGGAGCGGTGTCCGGCCTAGAGCCGGACTTGGAGCCCTGGGGAGTTTCATCCCCTTTACTCCTGGAGTCCGGGAGGTCGCCTTGCGGTGCCTCCGGGACCACCTCCTCCCTGCTTGGAACCTGTTGGGACAACACCTCGGTGTCGTCCATAGGGCGGGGGAAGGAAGCCGTCGGAAGCGAGTTCACATCCGACGAGTCCAGTGAGCCGCTCGACGATGCGTCGAGCCGGTCTTTGGGTGGGCTGCATAAGCATATTCGACATAAGGGAAAGCTGTGCAATAAACGAATACTATGAATTACTCCGGTATCCGGATACTTACGATTTTTCCAGGGGCTTGGCCCTGGGCTGCCACTCCTCTCCGCCGTCGTCGGCGTCGTTGGAGTAGTCCGGAGGAAGGGTTTTCCCCTTCTTGGACCCTCTGGCCTCCTCAGAGAGGGCGGCCTTCCTTTTCTTCTCTCCTCCCGCTGGAGGGGGAGAGGTCGCTTATTCTTTCTCCTCGTCTTCACGAGAGGAAGGCGCTTCGGGACCGTCGGATGATGAATCCGACACCTCCTGGCGTCGGGCACTCTTTCGAGTCCCCGTGGCCTTTTTTGTGGCCTTCTTCTCCTGCACCACATAGGGCGCCGGAACCAGCAGCTTCGCCAAGCGAGCGTCCGCTGGGCCTTCGGGCAAAGGAGCCGGACAGTTGATCTGTTCGGACGTCAGCTCCCAATCCTGTCAAAGATAAGGGAGCTTAGATCCCGCATAGAGTCAAACTATGAAAAACTGATACCCTGTAAAAGGACAAAAACAGCTTACCGCATGAGCGTGATGCTGAGTACTGAATCCACGATCCTCGGTAGCGGATGCGGGAGCCTCGGCGCCTTTGAAAAGCATCCTCCAGGCATCTTCTTATGTCGTGTCGAAGAGCCTGTTTAGAGTTCGATGTTGCCCCGGGTCGAACTCCCACAGGTTGAAGGCCCGTCGTTGACACGGGAGGATCAGGCGGATGAGCATAACCTGGACTACGTTGACAAGCTTGAGCTTCTTGTCCACCAGGGTTTGGATGCATGTTCGGAGTCCGGTCAGCTCTCCTTTTTTACCCCAAGATAGGCCTGTCTCCTTCCAGGAGGTGAGCCGCGTAGGGGGGCCGGATCGAAACTCAAGGGGTGCGACCCATTCAGCGTCGCGCGTCTCGGTGACGTAAAACCACCATGATTGCCACCCCTTCAGGGTCTCCACAAAGGAGCCCTCGAGCCACAGGATGTTGGCCATCTTGCCAACCATGGCACCGCCGCACTCCGCCTGGCTGCCGCGCACCACCTTTGGCTTGACGTTGAAAGTCTTAAGCCATAGGCCGAAATGGGGCGGATGCGGAGGAACGCCTCGCACATGACGATAAACGCCGAGATGTTGAGGACGAAGTTCGGGGCTAGATCGTGGAAATCCAGGCCGTAGTAGAACATGAGCCCCCGGACAAATGGATGCAGAGGGAAGCCCAGTCCGCGGAGGAAATGGGGGAGGAATACCACCCTCTCATGGGGCCTAGGAGTGGGGATGAGCTGCCCCTTTTCAGGAAGCCGGTGCGCGATGTCGCTAGCCAGATGTCCGGCCTTCCTCAGCTTTTTGATGTGTCCCTCCATGACAGAGGAGACCATCCACTTGCCTCCCGCTCCGGACATGACTAGAGAAGGTTGAGGTGGTAGTACGGACTTGGGCGCTGGAGCTCGAGTGCGCAAGAATGGATAGACAAAGGAGGAATAAGGCGTGGGTGAAAAGGTGGATCCTTATCCCCTTATATGGGTGGACGCAACTACATGTCCCCACCAGCCTGGTAAAACTCGCTTATCTCCAAGTGCCGTAATCAAAGGCGCGGTTGGGTTACCCACGCCCATATTGATGAGAATCCCGGAATAAGGGGACACGATCTCTGCTTTGACAAGACGTGCCAAGGAAACCGCCTCGCATGACGCGCTGAGGTGGGGTAATGAAACGACTCGGATAAAAGCTTGGCCCTGGTGTGTCGCACTACGGAATACGTCAGCAGATTAGATTTGTGTAAATATTATTCTCTCTATGGCAATATGTGAAAAACTTATTTTGCAGAGCCGGACACTATCTTTGTGTTTAAAATCTTCTATTAAGTACTTGGAGGAGGAACCCGCCTTGTAATGCCGAAGACAATCTGCGCGCCGGACTCGTCATCATTGAAGCCTGGTTCAGGGGCTACTAAGGGAGTCCTGGATTAGGGGGTGTTCGGATAGCCGAACTATACCTTCAGCCGGACTCCTGGACTATGAAGATACAAGATTGAAGACTCTGTCCCGTGTCCGGAAGGGACTTTCCTTGGCGTGGAAGGCAAGCTTGGCGATACGGATGTTCAGATCTCCTACCATTGTAACCGACTCTATGTAACCCTAACCCTCTCCGGTGTCTATATAAACCAGGGGGTTTTAGTCCGTAGGACAACATACACATCAACAATCATACTATAGGCTAGCTTCTAGGGTTAGGCCTCTCTGATCTCGTGGTAGATCTACTCTTGTACTACCCATATCATCAATATTAATCAAGCAGGACGTAGGGTTTTACCTCCATCAAGAGGGCCCGAACCTGGGTAAAACTTCGTGTCCCTTGCCTCCTGTTACCATCCGGCCTAGACGCACAGTTCGGGACCCCCCACCCGAGATCCACCGGTTTTGACACCGACACAAGCTCTTCGGCGTTTCTCCGAACCTAAGATATAGGCCATGGGTGAGGAACTAGACAAGTTATTGGAGGCCGGATTCATCAAAGAAATAAAACACCCGGACTGGCTAGCAAATCTGGTGATGGTACCAAAGAAGGACAAATCCTGGCGCCTTTGTGTCGACTTCAAAGACCTCAATGAAGCTTGACCAAAGGATCCCTTCCCCCTCCCACGCATCGATCAAATCATTGATGCTACTGCAGGACACGAGTCATTGTGTTTCCTCGACGCATACTCCGGTTACCACCAAATCAAGATGGCGGAGTCCGACCAAGCCGCAACGGCATTCATCACACCATACGGTCCCTTCTGTTTCAACACAATGCCTTTTGGGCTCAAAAATGTCGGCGCAACATATCAGCACATGATTCAGACATGCCTGGAGAAACAAATTGGCAAAACAGTAGAGGCATACATGGACAATGTGGTCGTCAAAACCAAACATGTCGACTCTTTGATAGACGACTTGAGGCTCACATTCGACAACCTCCGAACATATGACATCAAGCTCAATCCGGATAAATGCGTTTTTGGCATACCAGCCAGAAAGCTCCTGGGATTTATTGTCTCCAGTAGAGGTATCGAAACTAATCCGGCCAAAATCCGAGCGTTGTCACAGTTGGCTACCCCAACAGACCTCAAACAAATCCAGAAGCTAACTGGATGCGTGGCGGCTCTAAGCCGCTTTATCTCCCGCTTGGGAGAAAAGGCTTTACCCCTTTATCGCCTCCTTCGGTGCACCGAACACTTCGAGTGGACGGACGCGGCCACAGCCGGATTGGAAGAAATAAAGGCCATTCTGGCAACCAACCCGATCCTGGCCGCACCAAACATCGGCGAACCAATGATGTTGTACATTGCGGCAACTCATCAAGTTGTAAGCGCGGTGCTCGTTGTCGAACGGGAAGCGGACAGACACAAATTCCCTCTTCAAAAGACGGTATACTATGTATCCACTGTCCTCACTCCATGCAAATCACGGTACCCGCATTACCAAAAAATAGCATATGCGGTATTCATGGCATCACGGAAACTGCGACACTACTTTCAAGAGTGTTCGATTAGAGTAGCCTCGGAAGTGCCACTTAATGATATTATTATCAACAACCGCGACGCTACGGGCCGGATTGCCAAATGGGCCATTGAGCTCCTCCCATTCGACATAACATACAAACCTCGCCGAGCCATTAAATCGCAAGTACTGGTCGACTTCGTCGCCGAATGGACGTAGGCTGAACTCCCTAAAGAGTATGGTCCATACTCCAATTGGATCATGCACTTCGACGGTTCTAAAATGCTGGCCGGTCTAGGGGCTGGCATTGTCCTAACGTCCCCAACCGGAGATACCGTTTGGTACATACTGCAAATATTGTATACAGATTCCAAAAATGCAGCCGAATACGAAGCTCTGTTGCATGGTCTTCAGATGGCAGTCTCCATGGGCATTCAATGCCTAGAGGTGTGTGGGGATTCAAACCTCGCAATATCCCAAATAAACGGAGATTTCGACGCCAAGGATCCGAAAATGGCGGCCAATCGAAATGCCGTCCTAAAAATGTCAGCTCGGTTCGAGGGACTCAAATTTCGCCATGTGGCTCGGGAAAACAATCAGGCGGCGGATATCCTTGCCCGCATCGGTGCAAAACGCGACGCAGTCCCCCCCAACATATTTCTGGAAAGGCTCTTCAAGCCATCCGTAGCATGGGAAGGGGACACTGGTAACAATAGCCCGGACCCGGCCAAAATACCTGATACCGAACTCTCTGACACAATCGGAGGCTCCGCCACTGAAATAACACCTTCAGCCCACGAAATAATGGCCATTATTGCCCCGTGGACATAACCATTCCTGGCCTACCTAACTAGACAGGATCTTCCGGAGGACCAAAATGAGGCACGCTGCATAGTGCGGCGATCCAAGGCCTACAGGGTCCATGAGGGAGAATTGTACAAGAAAAGCACTACCGGAGTCCTTCAAAGGTGCATCTCCGAAGAGGAAGGGCGAAATCTTTTGGCAGAAATTCATGCCGGACTCGGCGGTCATCACGCCGCAGCCCGGGCTCCTGTAAGCAAGGCCTTCCGTACAGGATTCTATTGGCCAACGGCCCGGGCAGATGCACAGGACTTGGTCCAACGTTGCGCTGGTTCCAGCTCTTTGCAAATCAAAGCCACATGTCACCCACTGCCCTCCAAACAATCCCCATTACATGGCCCTTTGCGGTCTGGGGGCTTGACATGGTTGGACCCCTTAAAGGGGGAACCCACAAGAAAAAAATACTTATTGGTCATGGTGGATAAATTCACCAAATGGATAGAGGCCAAACCGGTTAAAACAGCTGAATCCGGACCGGTGATAGATTTCATATCCGGGGTCGTACACCGTTACGGCGTCCCCCACAGCATCATCACTGATAACGGCACGAACTTCACGGCCGATGAGGTAAAACTCTGGTGCAGCAAGATGGGCATCAAGCTCGATTATGCTTCAGTCTATCACCCACAAACCAACGGTCAAGTCGAGCGAGCAAACGGTCTCATAATGAGCGGCATTAAACCCAGATTAGTGTGTTCCTTAACGGAGTCTGACACGCACTGGGTAGCGGAGCTCGACTCCGTACTCTGGGGGCTGCGGACCACGCCGAATCGTAGTACCGGATATACACCATTTTTTATGGTGTACGGCACAGAGGCAGTCTTGCCCTGTGACATAATTCATGACTCACCTCGAGTGCGCATGTACGAAGAAAGAGAAGCCGAGCTCGATCGGCAGGACAGTCTGGACACCTTGGAGGAGGAGCGCGGCGTAGCCAAAGCCTGTTCCGCATTTTATCAGCAACAGGCTCACAGATACCAAAGCAGAGAAGTATGGGCCAAAACTTATAACGTTGGCGAACTAGTTCTACGCCTGCCAGATAAGAAAAAGAACAAGCTCGAGCCCGAATGGGAAGGTCCCTTCATTATTGACCAAGTTCTGACCGGTGGAGCGTACCGACTGCGGGATGCATCGACTAGTCGACTCGAGCCGAACCCATGGAACGCGGCCAGGCTCCGAAGATTCTACGCCTAGCACCGGACTCTATGTTAGTCCCCTCCCTTTGTCCATTTTCTGCATATACATCATTTGTCTTGTTTCCCTTTCTTTCTTTCTCTTATTATTTCTCTAGGCCATCAAGGGTCACCTTGTGCCTCACTTGTACATTACAGATGCGCTAGCCGCACTCTCCATACCTGGGGGCTTCTTCCACAGAAGCTTAAATTATTTACCTGGGCCTCGCGCCCAACACATGTGTTATACTTCCGCATGTACCTTTTTCACCATTATATGCATCGATATGACTTAAGTTTTGGCCAAGCTGGGTTGCCTGGCTCTTGTATTTATGCCCTACATTCCCGTTAATTCGGCTAGGGCATAAGGGGAGCACCTCTGCGATTGTTACTGCCGGGTCAGCCGGATGTGTACCTCAGACTGGGTGAAGCTGAAAGCTAGCGTTCTTAAGGGAATATTCGGTCGGTGAACAAAAGATGATTCTTATTTTCCATATCTGCCCCCAGATGCTTTTTCTGCGTTTCTTATCGCAATCCGGACATGCACTTTAGGGCATGCTTACCCAGGGAAAGGAACCCTTAACGGAACTATTCTCCCTGGAAGATGTTTCTTACTACCCATGTAATATAACATAACTAGTTGGGCACTTGTCTGATAAAGCACTAATGACCCCTAGGCCTGGTCTCCATGCATACCCCGGTTCTTATATAACCGAGCGGGTATTCGGATTCACTCCGGACTATTGGGCCCGGAGGTTCAAGCGAAAAGGTCCGCAATGAGAAGTGATCTACAATCCGGCTAGAAGGCATTATACATGTCACTTTAATTACATAGTCATGCAGACTGACTACACTCCTCCTCTATACCATCCAACAGGCGGTCTAGCTTACAATCCTGTTGGGAATACTTTGCGGCTAATTCTACTTGCCCATAAACTGAGCTAACGGGGATCTCTTTTCCGTCGGGCCCCACAGGTACGACCTCGGCCATGTGATTTGGGTCTGCCTTGGTATACCGAGTCTTCACCATGGCCCAGGCCTCTCTGTCACCCTGTCGGCAGGCCGATATCTTCCATCATCGGAGGCGCCGCTGTGCTCCCTTGAGCTTCTCCGTAAGCTCTGCAACGCCCTCTGGCAGGGAGATAGATGGCCACAAAGCCTGGGCAACACCTTGCATCACCTACCGAACTTGTTCGTGCAGATGTGACAGCTTGGATAGAAGATCACCCGCAGACCCGGGCATTTCCTCCGTGAGACGACCCGTCAACATACCTACAGACATAACGCTGTTAGTCGGCTTCTTCGCCGAATTCCTTTAAAAGGATTCGTTCAAGCACTTACTGAAAATGTCGCGCCGAAGCCGCTTATTCTCCTTCTCGGAGTCGGCAAGCTGGCCCCGAACATCATTTAGTTCCACGCTCAGCTTAATATTGGCGTCTTGGAGATTGTTTTTCTCTCGCCTAACCTCAGTCAGCACGCGTTTGCCAGCCTCTAGCTGACGCATAACATGCTGGTCCTCCGGATTTTCTCCGGATTCATCTACAACATCTGTCGTTAGATCTGCGGCCATGCCGCACATTATATGGTAACCATCACTCTTTAAAATAAATGTTACCAGCAGGTGACTTTTTCGGTTCCTGCAATGCGGCCATAGCAGCCCGCAGTTGGGTCTTGCATTCCTCTAGCTCCTGTGTTAGCCTAGTATTCTTCTCTGTAAGAACCTGCACAAATAAGATGATCCTTAAATTAGTTCTGCTAACTGTTTCAAGTCTCAGGGGCTACTGATACATATGAATCGTCAGATTCACTTACCCGTACATCCTTTACATATTGATCCGTGGCTCTGGCTAGGCCATCTTGAGCAGCACGGAGGTATGCCTCTCCGGAATTGAAGGAATCAAATGCCTCTGGTGAGAAACAAGCATCCCGGAGTACAGCCCAGCGGCGCCTATGGTTCATGGCACTTTCCACTTCTGAGTTAGTAGAGGATAACCTATCCGCATCCTTCGTAGAGGGATTATCCGGCGCCTGCCCCATATCGGCTTCCACCTCTATGTCCGGCCCTGGTGCCCGGCTGGTGGAAGCATGATTAGTAACATCGCCGGACATATTCCGGCGAGCATTTTTTCTGTTAAAGAAATGCGGGCGTCATTATATTTCAAGAGAGACGACAACCACGGAGCGGGGTTTGTTATACCTTTGCGCTGGCGTCTCCGTCCTGACCGCCTTCCTTTTTGGCCTACCCGGCCTCGGTGCCTCCTGTTAGCATGTTGCCATGGGCTCGGCAGGGCGTCCCGAATGCCTTCCCTGTAAAATGCCATGTGTATATGGTGGGTGAAGTGTCTAAAAGGGGATCCTAGTTTTGGAGTTGGGATTTTTTGGTTTTTTACGTGCGATGTAGGGAGCAGTCCGGGATAGTCGGCCGTAATGGCCACCATGGCAACATCGCAGCTTAACTGATAGAACTGCCGGTCTATCAGCTCCACGGATATAACCGAATCTTCTTCGAGTCCGGAGTCGAGGGCCCGGTCAGGGTCCTCTGGTTGTGGAGAAGGGCTGCTGACCTCCTTTATGGCCTTTCGCAGTTCCTGCCACAAAGTGGCAAGGTAAAATACTTACGACAAAGAATGCGGGAAAAATGGGAGCAGGGAGATATAACTTACCCAGCTTGGAGGATTGTACATGGAGAATCCATTCCATGGTTTGATGCGGGTGAACTCCTCCTCCTCACCCTTGAACAGTTCGGACAGAATCTTCGCTAGAGCGGCAGCATTGTCCGGACCCTTACGCCCGCAGCGGGTGGCGTCATCCGCCCCGTTATAACACCACAAGGGGTGCCCACGATATTGAAGTGGCTGCACTCCCCGCATTATGCAAATCAACATAACTTCAATTATTGTCAATCCTGATTGAGCCAGTGCTTTGATCCGGTTCATCAGATAGAGGACTTCTCCGTTGTCTTCCGCCTGGGGGCTCCGTGGGCGCCAACTTCGGCGCTTCTTTAGAGGAGCATTGTTGAACTCAGGTAGACCCCGCCAAACAGGGTCCGGAAGGGGGACGTCCTCCATATAAAACCATTCCAAAGGCCAGTCTTCGGACAGTTTCTTCGGGGTACCGGACAGGTATCCGGTATCGGCGATGCGCCATATTTCGGCTCCGCCCACTTGATAAAGTGATTCCCTCTGTGTGCGAGGGACAAGGCAGAATAGCCTTTTCCACAGCTCGAAGTGAGCCTCGCAGCCCAGGAACAACTCGCAGAGGGCAACATAGCCGGTGATATGTAGAATGGAGGCAGGGGTGAGATTGTGTAATTGGAGGCCATAGAACTCCAGGAGCCCATGGAGGAACGGGTGAATTGGAAATCCGAGTCCCCTTAGTAAATAAGGAACAAGGCAGACCCGTTCTCCCATGGAGGGACAAGGAAGGCTCTCCGCTTGCGCCCCGCCATTGTAGGTGGCGAGCCCGGCTCGAGCGGGCACCATATACGCCGGAGGGAGAAATCCCTTAGTCTGCAGCTCGACTAATCGGCTGTGCGGGACCGAACACCTCTCCCAATCATCGGGCTTAGGGCTACGGGGGCGGGAGGAGGAGCTGCGGAGGTCGGCCATGTTGGAATGGATCTTTCCGAAGCACGCTCTGATGAATTCTCGCTAGGGAGGATGATATGGATCGGATCTGAGAATCCCCATCCCTTTAATAGACAATTTATTTATCTGGCTAGGGGGGCGAATGTAAAAATGCCCTGGCGCCTCGTATTCATTCGATGCATGGGAGATAGCCCTTATTGGGCACAGAAGCCAAGAGGTTCAACATTTATGGAGCCAGACACTGCTTACGAACACTTGAAAGTTGGAGAAGAACCCGCCTTGCAATGCCAAAGACAACACTGCGCGCCGGACTCATCGTCATTGAAGCCTGGTTCGGGGGCTACTGAGGGAGTCCTGGGTTAGGGGGTATCCGGACATCCGGATTGTATCCTTTGGACGGACTGTTGTACTATGAAGATACAAGATTGAAGACTTCATCTCGTGTCTGGATGGGACTCTACTTGGCATGGAAGGCAAGCTAGGCAATACAGATATGTATATCTCCTCCTTTGTAACCGACCTTGTGTAACCCTAGCCCCCTTTGGTGTCTATATAAACCAGAGGGTTTTAGTCCGTAGGACAACATACAATCATACCATAGGCTAGCTTCTAGGGTTTAGCCTCTCTTATCTCGTGGTAGATCTACTCTTGTACTACCCATATCATCAATATTAATCAAGCATGACGTAGGGTTTTACCTCCATCAAGAGGGCCCGAACCTGGGTAAAACATTATGTCCCCTGCCTCCTGTTACCATCCGCCTTAGACGCACAGTTCGGGACCCCCTACCCGAGATCCGCCGGTTTTGACACCGACAACCATAAAGTGGCATTTCTCCCAATTCAAGACAAGATTAGTTTCTTCATGTCTCTGCAAAACTCGATCAAGGTTGCTTAAGCAATCATCAAAAGAAGTCCCATAAATGGAGAAATCATCCATGAATACCTCAACAACCTTTTCACAAAAGTTAGAGAATATAGCAGTCATACATCTTTGAAAGGTAGCAGGTGCATTACATAAACCAAAAGGCATACGTCTATAAGCAAAGGTACCGAAAGGACAAGTAAAAGTTGTCTTTTCTTAATCCTCTTTTGACACAGGTATTTGAGAGAAACCAGAATAACCATCTAGAAAGCAAAAATGTGTATGTTTGGATAATATTTCTAGCATTTGATCAATAAAAGGTAAAGGGTAATGATCCTTTTTAGTAGCTTTATTTAATTTGCGGAAATCAATTACCATTCTATAACCTGTAACAATTCTTTGTGGGATCAATTCATCTTTATCATTAGGAACAACAATAATACCTCCCTTCTTAGGGACACAATGGACAGGACTTACCCATTGACTATCAGCAATGGGATAAATTATACCTACCTCTAGAAGCTTTAGTATTTCTTTTCTTACCACTTCTTTCATCTTAGGATTTAACCTTTGTTGGTGATCAACGACTGGTTTAGCTTCTTTCTCCAATTTTATTTTGTGCTGGCATAGAGTGGGACTAATGCCCTTAAGATCATCAAGAGTATATCCAATAGCAGCATGGTGCTTCTTCAGAGTTTTCAATAATTTCTTTTCTTCATGCTCTGAAAGGTTAGCACTAATAATAACAGGATATATCTCTTTCTCATCAAGATAAGCATATTTAAGAGTATCAGGTAAAGGTTTAAGCTCAAACACAGGATCACCCTTAGGTGGAGGAGGATCCTCTAAGATTTCAACAGGCAAGTTGTGCTTCAAAATAGGTCCCTGTTTAAAGAATACTTCATCTATTTCCCTTCTTTCATTCATAAACATATCATTTTCATGGTCTAGCAAATATTGTTCTAAAGGATCACTAGGAGGCACGGCAATAGAAGCAAGACCAATAATTTCATATTTACTAGGCAATTCTTCATCATGGGGTTGTCTATGAAATTTAGCAAAATTAAACTCATGAGACAAATCCCCTAAACCAACAAAACAATATCCTTATTGCAGTCTATCTTAGCATTAACAGTATTCAAGAAGGGTCTACTAAATATAATGGGACAAAAGTCATCTTGTGGGGAACCAAGAACAAGAAAATCAGCAAGATATTTAACTTTCCCACACAAGACTTCAACATCTCTAACAATCCCAACTGGTGAAATAGTATCTTTATTGGCAAGCTTAATTGTAACATCAATCTCTTCTATCTCAGCAGGTGCAATATCATGCATAATTTTGTATAAGGAATGAGGTATTGCACTTGCACTAGCACCCATATCGCATAAGCCATGATAGCAATGATCTCCTATTTTAATAGAAATAACAGGCATGCCTACAACAGGTCTATGTTTATTATTAGTATCAGGTCTAGCAATTCTAGCAGATTCATTGCAGAAGTAATAACATGCCCATCAATGTTATCGGCCAAGAGATCTTTAACCATGGTAACACTAGGTTCAACTTTAATTTTCTCAGGGGGTTTGGTTGTCTTAATATTACTTTTTTTTACCACAGTTGAAGCTTTAGCATGATCCTTTATTCTAATAGGGAAAGGTGGTTTCTCAATATAAGCAGTAGGAACAACAGGATCATAAGTGATAGTCTTTTCTTCAACTTTAATAGGTGCAACTACTTTTACTTCAATGGGAGGATTATATTTAAACCACTTCTCCTTAGGGAGATCAACATGAGTAGCAAACGATTCACAAAAAAAGCTACTATCTCAGAGTCAAGTCCATATTTGGTGCTAAATTCACGGAAAGCATCGGTATCCATAAAAGATTTAACACAATCAAACTTAGGTGTTATACCTGACTCCTTACCTTTGTCGAGGTCCCAATCTTCAGAGTTGCGTTTAATTCTTTCCAATAAAACCCATTTGAATTCAATAGTCTTCATCATAAAAGATCCAGTACAAGAAGTATCAAGCATGGAGCGATTACTAAGACAAAGCCGAGCATAAATTTTTTGAATAATCATTTATTTTGAGAGCTCATGATTGGGGCATGAATATAACATTGACTTAAGCCTCCCCCAAGCTTGAGCGATGCTTTCTCCTTCGTGAGGCAAAAAATTATATATATAATTACGATCATGATGAACAAGATGCATAGGATAAAACTTCAGATGAAATTCCAATTTCAATCGGTTGTAGTTCCATGATCCCATATCACCACATAGCCTAAACCATGTCAATGCCTCTCCCTTCAAAGATAAAGGGAAGACCTTCTTCTTTATAACATCCTCGGGCATACCTGCAAGCTTAAATAATCCACAAACTTCATCCACATAGATTAGGTGCAAATCGGGATGTAATGTTCCATCACCTATGAAAGGATTAGCTAGCAGTTTCTCTATCATACCCAAAGGGATTTCAAAGTAAACATTTTCAGTAGGTTCAGTAGGTTGAGGAGCAACTCTTTGCTCTACAGGTCGGGGTGAAGATACCCCAAACAAGCCCCTCAAAGGATTATGTTCCATAGTAACAAGTGACAGTAAATTTCAGCACACTATATAAAATTTTCCTTACGAAAGGCGCTTCACTCCCCGGCAATGGCACCAGAAAAGAGTCTTGATGACCCACAAGTGTAGGGGATCTATTGTAGCCTTTTCGATAAGTAAGAGTGTCGAACCCAACGAGGAGCAGAAGAAAATGATAAGCGGTTTTCAGCAAGGTATTCTCTGCAAGCACTGAAATTATCAGTAACAGATAGTTTTGTGATAAGGTAATTTGTAACGGGTAGCAAGTAATAAAAGTAAATAAGGTGCACCAAGATGGCCCAATCCTTTTTGTAGCAAAGTACAAGCCTGGAAAAACTCTTATATAAAGGAAAGCGCTCCCGAGGACACATGGGAATTATCGTCAAGCTAGTTTTCATCACGCTCATATGATTCGTGTTCGGTACTTTGATAATGTGACATGTGGGTGGACCGGTGCTTGGGTACTGTCCTTACTTGGAAAAGCATCCCACTTATGATTAACCCCTATTGCAAGCATCTGCAACTACAACAGAAGTATTAAGGTAAACCTAACCATAGCATGAAACATATGGATCCAAATCAGCCCCTTACGAAGCAACGCATAAACTAGGGTTTAACCTTCTTTCACTCTAGCAACCCATCATCTACTTATTACTTCCCAATGCCTTCCTCTAGGCCCAAACAATGGTGAAGTGTCATGTAGTCGACGTTCACATGACACCACTAGAGGAAAGACAACATACATCTCATCAAAATATCGAACGAATACCAAATTCACATGACTACTTATAGCAAGACTTCTCCCATGTCCTCGGGAACAAACGTAACTACTCACAAATCATATTCATGTTCATAATCAGAGGGGTATTAATATGCATAATGGATCTGAACATATGATCTTCCACCAAGTAAACCAGCTAGCATCAACTACAAGGAGTAATCAACACTACTAGCAACCCATAGGTACCAATCTGAGGTTTGGATACAAAGATTGGATACAAGAGATGAACTAGGGTTTGAGATGAGATGGTGCTGGTGAAGATGTTGATGGAGATTGACCCCCTCCCGATGAGAGGATTGTTGGTGATGGCGATGGTGATGATTTCCCCCTCCCAGAGGGAGGTTTGCCCAGCAGAACAGCTCCGCCGGAGCCCTAGATTGGTTCCGCCAAGGTTCCGCCTCATGGCGGCGGAGTTTCGTCTCGTGAGCTAGCTTATGATTTTTTCCTCGACGAAAGACTCTATATAGCAAAAGATGGGCATCAAAGGGCCACCAAGGGGCCCATGAGGCAGGGGGCGCGCCTAGGGGGTAGGGCGCGCCCCCCACCCTCGTGGGCGGTGGGTGGCCCCCCTCTGGTACTTCTTTCGCCCAATATTTTTTATATATTCTGAAAATAATTCCCATGGAGTTTCAGGACTTTTGGAGATGTGCAGAATAGGTCTCTAATATTTTCTCCTTTTCCAGCCCAGAATTCCAGCTGCCGGCATTCCCCCTCTTCATGTAAACCATGTAAAATAAGAGAGAAAAGGCATAAGTATTGTGACATAATGTGTAATAATAGCCCATAATGCAATAAATATCGATATAAAAGCATGATGCAAAATGGACATATCAGGGTGTGGGACTTCAAACTCCCCACGTTCATCTCTGAGGCCTGGGCGAAGCACCGCCCAGATGGCAACTTGGGTTCAGTGGCGATCTCATTGAAAGAAGTTATGAAAGATTTGAAGCAACGGAGCAAAGCTACTTTTGGGAATGTTTTGAAAGAGATTGAAAGGTTGCGGGGTCAGCTAGCAGACCTCCAGCTGTCAGGTGTGGACCGCGCACAAATCCGGGGAAAGATGAATGAACTAGATGAGCTGTTGTATAGAGAAGAGATGCTTTGGCTTCAACGGTCTCGTATTACTTGGTTGAAAGAGGGGGAACGAAATACTAAATAGTTACACTATCGGGCAGTCTGGCGGGCGCGGCGAAACTCTATACAGAGACTTATGAAGGCTGATGGTTCATGGTGTGTGGCTCCATCAGAGATGGAACGGATGGCCAATTCATACTTCAAGGAGGTTTTTACTAAAGACCCGACCTTGGATCCGAACGAGGTGCTGGATAGTATCGCCCCTAAAGTCTTCGCGAAGATGAATGAGGCCTTGTGTCAAGAATATACGGAGGAGGAGATATCCAATGCGCTGTTTCAAATCGGTCCGTTGAAACCACCAAGATGTGATGGGTTTCCGGCCAGGTTTTATCAGCGGAATTGGGTTGTTCTCAAGGATGAGATAGTGGCAGCTGTGCAGGAGTTTTTTACCACTGGTGTCATGCCGGATGGAGTTAATGACACGTCCATTGTGCTAATTCCTAAAGTACCACACCCGAGAGAGCTGAAGGATTTCCGGCCCATTAGCTTGTGCAATGTGGTGTATAAGATCGTGTCAAAGTGCATGGTAAATAGGCTTCGGCCTCTCTTATCTGAGCTTATTTCTGAAAATCAAAGTGCCTTCATCCCCGGGAGGCTTATCTCTGATAACTCCATCATCGCATTTGAGTGCATTCATCACATCCAAACCGCCAAAGCAAATTCACCATCATTGTGTGCTTACAAACTAGATTTGTCAAAGGCTTATGACTGTGTTGATTGGAACTTCCTGGAGAGGGATCTTTCTAAGTGGGGATTCTCCGATGAATGGATCTCCCGTGTTATGGCATGTGTTACATCAGTGAAGTACTCGGTGAAATTCAATGGGAAATTGTTGGAGCCCTTCTCTTAATCAACCCGTCGAAGTGGTCCATCCTTTTCTCGGATAATTGCTTGCCAAGTGTGGTGCAAGAGGTTACGTCTGTTCTGGAGATTACACAACAAGTTTTTGAACCAAAGTACTTGGGTCTCCCGGTCCCGGAAGGAAGAATGCACAAAGGGAATTTTGAAACCATCCATGATCGATTGCGCAATAAACTCATTGATTGGAGTGAGCAATATGTGTCCTCTAGCAATAAGGAGATTTTGATCAAGGCTGTGGCACAGGCCCTGCCTACTTATGTCATGAGTGTCTTTAAGCTCCCTGCTTCGGTTTGTGATGAGCTAACTCGTATGATCCGTCAATATTGGTGGGGTGTTGAAAACGGGAAGAAGAAGATGGCATGGATGAGTTGGGACAGATTGAGGCTACCTAAACCTATGGGTGGCATGGGGTTTAAGGATATGAGGGCCTTTAATCAAGAATTGTTGGACAAACAAGCTTGGTGCCTAATAGACACGCCAGATAGCCTCTGTGCACGACTTATGAAAGCCAGATACTACCCTTCGGGACAACTGTTCGATACGTCGTTCTCAGGCAACGGTTCTTCAGTTTGGAAGGGTATTTTACATGGTCTCGATCTGCTGAAGAGAGGTGTTATTTGGAGGGTTGGCAATGGAGCTGATATTCGCACGTGGAGAGACCCTTGGATCCCTCGGTCGTCGATGTCTCGCCCTATTACACCCAAGGGTAACTGTCGGCTGAACCGGGTGGCGGATTTTATCGGTGATAAGGGTGCTTGGCGTGTTGATCGCCTATGGGAATTCTTTTGGCCTATGGACGTGGATTACATACTGAAAATCAGAACTTCTCCCTGCAACCGCGATGATTTTGTCTCCTGGTTCCCGAAGAAGACTGGAGTTTTCACGGTAAGGAGCGCGTACAAGTTGGCCACATGCGATCATAACGTCACTTTTGCTAATGGATCATCTAGTACAAACCCGGAGGGCGATCGCTCAGTGTGGAACCGTATTTGGTTGGCCAATGTGCCTCAGAAGATGAAAATCAATGCATGAAGAGTGGCAACCGGCACATTGGCAACTCAACAGTGCAAAAATCAGAGGCACTTGGCTACACGTTCTCTATGCCCTCTCTGTGGGGTAGATGAGGAGACTACTTTTCATGCTCTGATTGCATGCACGCAGGCGAGGCTCTTGTGGATTAACATGCGTAGAAGATGGCTGCTGCCTAATGATGATGTTCTTATCAATAACGGGAAGGAATGGCTCATGTTCCTTCTCAGCTCTTGCTCTGAGGCGGTTGCAGACATGGTGCTTTTGCTGATTTGGAGGATTTGGCAGATCCGTAATGACATATACCATGGCAAGGAAGCCCCTCCTGTGCTGGCCTCGGCAGAGTTCTTGGATAGCTACTATAAATCTATCAACCTGGCGGGCAAGTTCACCGTGGAGGAGATTGTTAAAGGCAAAATGCCCTCGGTGGCCCTTGTGTCGCCGCGCCAAAAAGCCTCAGCGACTGTCACGCCGTGGCCGGCACCACCGCAAGGCTCCGTGGCCCTGTCCGTCGATAGTTTTTTCCATCCGTAGGACGACACTACGGCGGTTGGGCTGGTCCTAAGGAACCATGAAGGGGTGATTCTTTTTGCAGCGTACATATATGTATTTCACTGCAATGATTCTCTAGAGGCGGAACTACATGCGATGATGCAAGGTACGACGCTGGCTATTGAGCATTCCGATGCTCCGGTAATACTTCAATCGGACTCTTCTGAAGCGTTGTCATGCCTGTCTACGGATGCTCTCCAGCGTTCAGCTTATGGCCACTTAGTATTGGAGATCAAGTACTTATCTGGTAATAGGGAGTTTGTTCCTCGAAAATTTAGTCGTTCTCATAACAGACTCGCTGATCGTCTGGCAAACTATAGCCGTATGGAGCGAGCTACCGCTGTCCGGCTACGCTCAGTTCCTCCTTGTATTGAGGATGTATGGCCTCTCGACTGTAACTCTATGAATTTGCAATAAAACTCCTTTTACCCTCGAAAAAACTATATAACTGCTTTACTGACATGTGCTCGGTCAATCTATGCAGCGTCTATCCCTGCCATGCCACACGAATCCTGCCTCTGATTGCTCGGCCGAGGCCATGGGCACTCTGCAGATTACGTCAGTCAAAGTTGCATCAATTGGAGGGGTATTGCACTGGCCACTGCATGTTTTGGTATCGTTGCTGCACGTGATTACTTGGATCGTGGACTCACTGCCAAACCATAACTCAGGATGTTCGTATTTAGCTCTCATCTCCTCTCTTAGTTTTGTCTCATCATCTTGGCACTATGTGCAAACTTTTCTGCTAATTGTACGCATTTTTTCTTCCACATTTGCCATTGCTAAATTCGGTTATTGAAGCGATCATAAACAACCTTTTCTACATTTGTTGCTGTCAGATTTATTAGTAATTCAAGTTAGATGATTAAGTTCTAGTACATCTTGCCATTTTGCTGTTAAAAGTATAATATACATTGAATATTCTACTTCAGAGTTGATTGCTATTTGATGAAATGGACATTTTTTTTTCTGGAAATGGAGGCATGCCCGGCCTCTGCATCATGATGATGCATGCAGCCCTCTTATTAAAAAGTCTCGAAGTAGCACAAAGTCGTTAAAGTATTACAGCTTGCAAAAGGAGCGGAAAAAAAAAAGAAAAATACATGCTTAAGATCGCAACCGGTATGGCAATGTAAAGGGCAAGCTCCCTAGACTCCTATACTGTTATGTGACCGCCATCCGAACCGGTCGAATATAGCCCGTGCTATCATCTCTCACTGGTTGCACCCAGTAACCAAAGGCTCCCTGGAGTCCGTAGGAGTGAGTAAGGACCACTTATGGATCCACGTGGTAGCTCTGAAGATAACGTTTCAGAAAGTTAAAGTATGTTGTCTGTTAAAAATCATATCGTTCCTGCAATTCCATATAGCTCATATGAGCGCACATATTCCAATCCGGATACGATCCGCGGTGATAGTCTTGACCCCAGCTAACCACGTTCCAAACAATGATTCAATGTTAACTGGAGGAGTAATGTTAAAGGCTATATGAATCGATCGCCAAAGCAATTTGGCAAGTGGGCATTCTAACAATAAGTGTTGTATTGTTTTATCATGATCACAAAAACAACAACGTGAACTACCTACCCACTGCCTCTTTATTAAGTTATCTTTAGTGAGGATCACTTGCTTGTGGATGAACCACATCAATATTTTAATATGCAAGGGAACCTTAACCTTCCAAATATGTAACGATCTCGAGATTGGGCCGGAATTAATCATATCCATGTAGAAAGATTTCACCGTAAATACCCCGTTTTGGATAACCTCCAGTGCAATGAATCAGGTTGGTCTGATAATTGAACCTCTATCAATCGCCGAACCAGATGCATCCAGGCCGTCTATCGTTCACCAACTAATGCACGTCTGAACTGAATATTCAAGGGAGTTGTTTGAAAGACTGTGCCTACGTAGTCCTCCTTACATTGCACAATGCTATATAGGATGGGGTATTGTATGGCTAGGGGCGTCTCTCCTAACCACGTGTCTTCCCCAAATCTGGTTGACATCCCATTGCCAATCAAGAATTTGACCCTACGAAAGAAACATTCTTTCATTCGCATGAGTCCCTTTCAAAATGGCGAATCAGTTGGTCTCACAGTGACCTAGGCAAGCGTTTTCGAATGTAAATACTTATTGCGTAGAATCTGAGCCCACATACTTCCGGCTCAGTCTCTAACCTGTAGAGCCATTTACTCATAAGGCATTTATTCTTGATTTCCAAGTTCTCAATATAGAGCCCCCTTGGTCCTTGGGTAGGCAAAGGATATCCCAACGAGCGAGACAGTATTTCTTCTTGGCCTCATCCGACTGCCAGAAGAACCGAGATCTAAAGAAATCAAGTCTTTTCCACACCCCTTTCGATATCTCAAAGAAAGATAGCAGGAACATCGACATACTAGTAAGTACTGAATTTATCAATACTAGCCGACCTCCATAAGACATTAGTTTGCTCTTCCAGCAACTAAGCTTTTTTCAATTCGATCTTCGATGCACTTCCATTCTTTATTAGATAACTTACAGTAATGGATCGGTATGCCCAAATAATTGAAAGGAAAAGAACCTAATTCACACCCAAACAATTGCATGTATGTGTCTTGTTCATCTTTGGCCTTACCAAAGTAGAACAACTCGCTCTTGTGAAAGTTTATTTTTAATCCAGACAATTGTTAGAAGAGACATAGTATGAGTTTCATATTTCGCGCTTTTGCAATGTCATGATCCGTAAACAGGACAGTGTCGCCAGCATATTGTAAAATGGAGACTCCTCCATCCACTGGATGAGGGACTAGCCCCTCCACTTAACCGTTTTGCTTGGCTTTGCCTATCAGAATGGTCAACATATCAGCCACTATATTAAATAGGAGAGGAGACATTGAATTCCCTTGTCTCAATCCCTTGCGTGTCTGAAAGTAGTGATCGATATCATCGTTAACCTTAATACCGACACTCCCCTTCTGGACTTGAGAACTCACTAAATCCTTTCATGTGCATTGCCTGTTGAAGAAATGGCCATTTTACTTTATCATATGCCTTCTCAAAATCCACTTTGAAAATAACCCCATCTAGCTTCTTCGAATGAATTTCATGCAATGTTTCATGTAGGACGACAACCCCTTCAAGAATGTGTCTCCCAGGCATGAAAGCTATTTGGCTCGGTTGCACTACCGAGTGAGCAATCTGCGTCAATCTATTCGTGCCCACTTTCGTGAATACTTTAAAACTCATGTTAAGAAGACATATTGGCCTGAATTGTTCGATCCGAACTGCCTCCTCCTTCTTTGGCAACAACGTAATCATGCCAAAGTTAAGATGGAACAGTTCTAAATGACCGTTAAAAAATCATGAAACATAGGCATAAGATCTTCCTCAATAATATGCCAACATTTCTTATAGAATTTCGCGGGAAACCCATCTGGTCCCGATGCTTTGTTTGGTTTCATTTGTGAAATTGAATCCAACACCTCTTTCTCAGTAAACGGTGCAGATAGAATATCGTTCTCCTCTGCTCGAAGCAGAGGTACATCTCCAATAACAGATTCATTAAGGGACACCATGCTTGCCTCCGGAAGACCAAAAAGTTGTTTATAATAATTAGAGATATACGCTTTTAGATTATCATGACCGACAATTGTCCCTTCATCCTGTTCAAGCTGAATTATTTTCTTCTTTCTATGTTTACCATTCGCAATCATATGAAAGAATTGTGTATTGTCACCCCCTTGGACAACCTTGATCACCTTAGCATGCAATGCCCACTTGAGTTCTTCTTCTCTAAGAAGACAAATTAGGCGTTGCTCGGCTTCGGATTTCGAGCTTCACTCGGCTACAGTAAGAAGGTTGACTTCTTCTTTTAAATCTAGAGCATCTATTAATTGGGTGAGTCGCTCTTTTTCTTGTCTGTATATCTCACTCTCGTCTCTGGCCCAACCTCATAAAAACTGTCGTAAATGTCTAATTTTGTTTTGCCATCTCTCAACACTGGATCTTCCCCTAACAGGTTTTTCCCATTCGTGTGCGATAATCTCCATAAAGTTTATTTTCTCTCTCGAACCAACCTAGTTTGAAAGTGAAAGCATTCTTGTTCGCAATATGTGTCGCAACTCCCGAGTCTACTAGTAATGGTGTGTGGTCTGAGATCGCCCTCTGCATCGCATGCACCGACACTAATGGGCATTTTTGTTCCCATTCCACACTAGCTAGCACCCTATCCAGCTTCTCATAAGTTGGATTGGGCAATGAATTGGCCCATGTATATTGTCTACCTGTGAGCTCTATTTCTCTCAAGCTTAGACTTTCAATAATCATGTTAAACATCATAGACCAATGACCATCGAAGTTATCATTATTCTTTTCATCTCTCCTTCGAATTGTGTTAAAATCCCCTCCGACTAGGATTGGAAGGGTCTTGTCCCCACAAATCCGTACCAAGTCTACTAAAAAATCTGGTTTAAGTTCGGGTTGTGCTGCCCCATAGACCGCTATGAGAGACCATCGGAAGCCATCCAATTTCGATCTCACCCGAAACATGACCGCAAAGTGCCCCCAAACCACATTAATTACCTCAAGCGTTTCGCATCGAACCCCTAGCAAAATCCCACCGGATCTTCCTCTAGGAGGTAAACAGTGCCAGTCAAAATCAATTCCTCCGGACAAACTTCTAAGGAATTGTGAGGTGAAATTATCCCGTCCTGTTTCAAGTAGCGTAACGTAATCTAATTTTTGCTCTATCGTTGTCTCTGCCAAGAACCTTCTTTTAGCCAAGTCAGCTAGACCTCTGCTATTCCAAAAGATTCCTTTCATAGATCCTCATGAATTTTTTTTCTTAAGCTTAATCCTAGCACTCCTACGAACCGCCGAAGTTAGATATATTTTCCGTTTCTAGGGTCTCTTGGGATTCTCCCCATCACCCTTCGAGAATGCATGATCGGCAGAACTCGAGACATTACCCTCCGCCATTAGAGGCTCTACAATGTCCGCATTCTCCGACCCATCCTCATCTTCGACCTTCGTACTAGGCAATAGATTATTACATATGTTTGCAAGAGCGGCCATTCCTAAATTTTGAACATTATTATTTAGTTAAATTGTTTTTCTGCCCATGTAGGATTGCTACCTAGCAGGCTTAGCACGCTGGAAATTCAATATGCTCATATTTACCACTCGGTGGAGGCCACAGTCTTCATAAGAATCATTGGTGGGTCGTGGCCAGATGGTTTTCGGGGTGTGTTCAGTGCCGCCTCCAGTAGTGATGACAACCTAAAATTCAAGTTACTTGACTCTGAAGATGGTGGGTTGCCTGTTGATGCCAATGGTGTGATCGCACTCTCACGACGTGTGGTCTCCATTGGACTTGAGAGGATCCTGAAGGTTTTTGTAATGGCATCTTTAATTAATGAGGGACATGCTGCTGAGACTAGCGAAGCTGTTTTGAAACCTCGTAGAGCCGGTGTAAGCCCTCCAGGCATCAATCTATGTGTTGGATCCTGTAGTATGGAAGTTTGTGTTGCTTGGCCTTGTTTTTGTTACGAGTGTTGACATGAGACCATCTTTAACTCATTTAACCTATGCATTATATGTTGGTGTAGTGGTGCAGTTGCATTTGTTCTATTGGTGTATGCAGGAAACTTGTTCCTAGTTTGTAGTAGTGGTAATGTGGCATTTGTTCTAGTGGCCAGGTGGTGTTTTAGTGGTGTATATGCTAGAATCCCGTTCCAAGTGTATTTTGTACTAGCTTTAGTGAGACTAGTTGGAAGGAGATCGGTAGTTACTTTCAAATGTTGTTCATTTGTTGTATCCATCATCCACTGACATGGCTTTCTCTGAACCTGCAATCTGATTACCGGATGCTACCTTTTTTTTTCTTAGAGTATTGGATGCTAACTCATAACTTTGTGCACATTGTAGCAACCTTTACATTAGTACATTCCTATCGTGTAAAACAATTCCGTTCCGTAAAAGAGGGAAAGGGTAAATATTTTTGGGATAAAACTACCAAAATAATCATGCCTTAGATCAGTCAAGAATTGAGGAATGTTGTCATTAGTTCATTGAGGACATAACCTTCCAGCCTTCCGCACGGCTATTGGTCACCACATGAGGTCTAAGAAAAGGAGACCTTGGGCATTGTTGAGCACTAGATTTTGTATGTTCCCTGGAAATGGCAATTCATACATCCTAGAGTTACTCCTAAAAATACTGATAGAATTAGAATCAGTTCATGGGTAGTACTCCCTTCATTTCTTTTTAGTCCGCATATAAGATTTGTCTTAAGTCAAACTTAGTGAAGTTTAATGAAGATTATAGAGAAAATATCAACATTCATAATGTAAAATCGATATCATTAGATGTATCATTGAATTCACTTTCATATTGTATATATCTAGTATTGTAAATATTGATAATTTTGTATGTAAATTTGATCAAATTTTATGAATTTGACTTAGGACTAACATTATATGCGAAGTAAAAAATGAAATGGAGGGAGTAGTTCGATTTGAAGTGTTTACAATCATCATTAGTGCATTTGGTTTTGAATTCAAGAATTGGTAGGGGTCACGCGAACTCATACCCCCTCTACCACAAATTATAACATACACTCGGTAAACTAGTGTGTCTACAAAATGCAATGTAGGCCATTGTTCTAGGCTGCTACCTCTTGAGCATGCGTTGGTTTTCCTTTGAAGAGGAAAGGGTGATGCAGCAAAGTAGCGTAAGTATTTCCCTCAGTTTTTGAGAACCAAGGTATCAATCCAGTAGGAGACTACATGCAAGTCACCTAGTACCTGCACAAACAAACAAGAACCTCGCCACAAACGTGATAAAGGGGTTGTCAATCCCTTCACGGTCACTTACGAAAGTGAGATCTGATAGAGATAATAAGATAAATATTTTTGGTATTTTTGTTGTATAGATTGAAAAGTAAAGACTGCAAAATAAATAGTAAACTAGAGTTGTAGATTGGAAACTTATATGATATAAAGTAGACCTGGGGGCCATAGGTTTCACTAGTGGCTTCTCTCAAGATAGCATATATTACGGTGGGTGAACAAATTACTGCCGAGCAATTGATAGAAAAGCGCATAGTTATTATGATATCTAGGCATGATCATGAACATAGGCATCACGTCCGTGTCAAGTATACTGAAATGATTCTGCATCTACTACTATTACTCCACACATCGGCCGCTATCCAGCATGCATCTAGAGTATTAAGTTCATAAGAACAGAGTAACGCATTAGGCAAGATGACATGATGTAGAGGGATAAACTCAAGCAATATGATATAAACCCCATCTTTTTATCCTCGATGGCAACAATACAATACGTGTCGGTTCCCTTTCTATCACTGGGATCGAGCACCGCAAGATTGAACCCAAAGCTAAGCACTTCTCCCATTGCAAGAAAGATCAATCTAGTAGGCCAAACCAAACTGATAATTCTAAGAGACTTGCAAAGATATCAAATCATGCATATAAGAATTCAAAGAAGAATCAAATATTGTTCATAGACAATCTTAATCATAAACCCACAATTCATCGGATCTCGGCAAACACACCGCAAAAAGAATTACATCGAATAGATCTCCAAGAACATCGAGAAGAACTTTGTATTGAGATCCAAAGAGAGAGAAGAAGCCATCTAGCTAATAACTATGGACCCGAAGGTCTGTGGTAAACTACTCACACATCATTGGAGAGGCTATGGTGTTGATGTAAAAGCCCTCCGTGATCGAATCCCCCTCCGGCAGATCGCCGGAAAAGGTTCCCAGATGGGATCTCACGGGTACAGAAGGTTGCGGCGGTGGAAAAGTGGTTTCTTGGCTCCCCTGGATGTTTTCAGGGTATAAGAGTATATATAGGCGAAAGAAGTAGATCGGTGGAGCTGCGAGGGGCCCACGAGGGTGGGAGCGCGCCGCCCTACCTCGTGGCCGCTTCGCTGCTTCCTTGTCGTCCACTCCAAGTCTCCTAGATTGCGTTTGTTCCAAAAAAGATCCTCACGAAGGTTTCATTTCGTTTGGATTCCGTTTGATATTCTTTTTCTGCGAAACACTGAAATAGGCAAAAAACAGCAATTTGCACTGAGTCTTCGGTTAATAGGTTAGTCCCAAAAATAATATAAAAGTGCATAATAAAGCCCATTAAACATCCAAAACAGATAATATAATAACATGGAACAATCAAATTATAGATATATTGAAGACGTATCATAGGCCATGAGACTTTCTTGATCTCTTCTTGACCCCGTCGGTAAGTAAGTTTCTAGGCCACCCTGCCTGGCGTCTAAATAGTCAGCTCTCCTCTCGAGGGTGCTTGAGCCTTTGATATGAGACATAACGGGAGTACAAGAATCCTTGTGGCTCTGAATCGCCTTACCTTTATTAATTTATTTATTTTTTAAACATAAAAATATTTTTATTCACTTGGCAACATTTTACATAGAACATTTTACAGAGAGGAGTGTGAATGGACTCATACTTGACCTGGAGAGAACATCCCTACCAAGACAAAGACCTACATATGAAGAAAGGCATCTAACAGCTAAAGGCCCATTCTGAATTTTAAGGGTTAGCTTTGCGTGATGATGTGTCTTAAGTCTTAACATTAAAGTGCCTGTTGACTGAGCTATCCCGTTGCTATGGAATATCCATGATCTAAAAATCTTTGTGGTGCCATGAGGGCGATTTGAAGGCCAAGCTCTATAGAGACTGAAATTTTAAAACATTCAAAATACAAACATTTTAGTTTTAAAAAATTCTAAAAACAAATATACACACAACAAGGATGTAGTGTATATGTGTGTAAAATTTCACAGTGAAATACCTTGAATTGTGAGCCGCATACAAAAATCATGGATTTTTTTTTTGAAAGTTCCAACCCAACTTTATTAAACTAAATTAGGAATTTCGTCTGAAACAATGCTAAGAATACAATCTCGGGGGACCAAGTCCCAAAAAACCGAATCACTAGAACTCACACCCAGTTTAGCCAACGGATGTGCAGCTCCATTTGCCGTTCTCCGAACCCGGGTGAGCTTGAATTGTTCTCTTGACTTGATCAGAACTTTAATTTGTTCTTATAGAGTGAACAATGCATGTGCTGAAAAGCCACATATTTATTTCTTTGAAGTCCTCATTTTAACATATTTCATAATGAAAATGTACACACATACTCTATAGTGTCTAAACACTTTTATATTTCTTTAAGGGGGAGTACTTCTTATGAGCTCGGCCTCCGTTTTGGCATTAGACATAGACATAGACATTCTTCCGTTTCCATCACTCGAACTCGCGACTACCAGATGTTGTCCCTTCCTCTTCCTCGCCACGCCGAAGCCCCCAACCCCAAGCTCCCGACCACCTCCGCCTGCCTCCTCCGCCCGCGCGGCCGTCTCCTGCTCGGGTCCAGCAGATGCAGAGCTGCCACGAAGTATCAGTCGGCTGAGTCCCCGGATGCTTCGAGCCTGCGCCTCGCCTCCGTGGCCGCTCCCTCCCCGCCCGCCTCTGTCCGACCCCCAGACGGCGGCGGCCTCCTCCTCCTCCTCTCCGTCGCTGCTTCCGCGGTACGGCCCCCTGCCCCGTGCTCCTCATTTTAAAGCTCGTATCAAGCTCTTAATCCAGAGTTTTATCCAAAACCGCTCGCTCAGATGATTTTTGCTAACTAACGCGTGGTAGACTAGTGTCACTGCACTGAAATAATGCAGGCATAGCAGATTCAGATTCCTAACCAACTTATGTTTTTGTGTGCCCAACGGGTCTCTTTTAAAGCAATGTTCAGGGTGGAAAACTTACTCGAAACTGAAAGCATGTTTGGAATGCATCTACGTGCTGCACGTACGTTAGGGATTGGCTTATGACAGATATAGGCTGAAGTTTTGTACCCTGATTACAATGGATACTTGTAGTACGAATATTCATGACTTTAGATTGTTTATTAATTGACATATCAAGGAAGTCAGCAGTCCTCCTGCGGGGGAAAAACGGAAGCCAAATGCTCTCCATTTTCCAATCTGAAAATAGCACGCCGCAAGTTAAGTTGCAGAAAATTCAGTCACTGACCCAGTCCATAAATAATATGTATGCATATTTTGAGTTTCTTTCTAGGTGCGCAGGTACTTAGTTTGGATGCAGGAGCACTTCCCATACAAGCGAAAGTGCTTTTGTCAATTAAATAGTTCTGATAAGAAAAAATCAATGCAAACGTATATGTTGGTAAAAAAGATAGTGATGGGAAAACTGCACGAGCATGGTTCATCCAAGTGAAAGTCGCAGTTTCTCTTGTGAAGAATACTTCTTATATAGAACCATATCTTGTCAGGTTTATTCTGGATAATTTGGCTCCCATCTTTAATTTGCGCTTGTCAGCGTCGGGAGCCTATTGTCTCTGTTGATCACAGTTACTATCTTATGTAGGTTGCAATATCTGCCAGCTTCATATTCTTTTCGGCGATTCCCTCCATGTTGGTAGGTTGGTCCATTCGGTAAAACTTAAAACTTCTAAATGAAACATGTAGCAACTATGGATATTGATATGCTAAACATTTTCAGGACTGTAAGAGGGCAGCAGAGTCTCTTGAAAAGTCATTTGACCTCACAAGAGAGAAGCTTCCTGAAAGTATGGCTTCAGTGAGACTAGTTGCAAAAGAGATCGGTGCCTTGAGTGTTGATCTCAGTGACCTAAGGCAAGTAACTAAACACTTCTCACACCTGTTTCCTTTAATCTTTTCTTTTATATATATTATTAGATGATCGGCTGATTTGCATATATGAAACTGCATTAACTCGAAGTGAATCTTTTCTTTTATATATATTATTAGATGATCGGCTGATTTGCATATATGAAACTGCATTGACTCGAAGTGACCTGGATGTGTAATTACTTTTGGCTATGGTAGTTAATTCCAGATATTGTTCACTTGCTGTATCTGCCATCCACAGACATTACTCTTTTCTGAGATTGTATTCTGATTACTGGATGCTGCCTTTTTTTCTTCTCAAGAGTACTAGATCGTGACTTTGTGTCCACACATGTTGGCAACTTTTGCAGTATTACAGTGTGTTGTGTAAAAGAGCTCAAATTCCTTAATAGGGGATAATTTCTGGATAACTAACAATATAACCATTCCCTAGATCAGTCAAGAATTGACGAAGGTTGTGAGGAGTTCCTTGAGCATTGTTCATACAGCTGACGCTCAACTTCGCCAGCTGGCAACCTCAGCCCAACAAGGTGATCTCTGCTCTGGTGGCATTAACTTCTACTCCATCCGTTCCTAAATATAAGTCTTTGTAGAGATTTCACTATGAACCACATACGGATGTATATAGATGCATTTTAAGTGTAGATTCATTCATTTTGCTCCGTATGTAGTCCACCTAGTGAAATCTCTACAAAGACTTGTATTTAGGAATGGAGGGAGTACATGGCTTACCCAGCAAAAAAAACTTCTAACATGGCTTAAGAACCATGCCCAAGGTTTTTTGCCTTAGCATTTGTTCCGTTTTTTAGGAACCTCTCAGGGGGTGGCTAACCGGAACAAAGCAGTAGGTGAGCCATTGGTGGCTACTACTGTGAGAGAAGTCCGTGAGTTGATTGCGGACATCCAGTCAGGATTTGGAGCAGCCTCTGGCATCACCAGCCTTTTCATGTGGGCATCAAAAGTTTGGTCAAAGCGCCCTACGAATAACTCACAGTGAGATAACACGATGTCTCTGAATTTATCTCGTTACTGATGCTATGAGCATATGGTCTAACCAGGCAGGACATAACTTAGTCTTCCGCACGGCTATCGGCCACCACTCGTGAGGTCTAAGAGAAGGAGATAGCAGTTAGTGTGTCCTAAACTGGGTGAACTGAATTATGTGTGCTCATCTGTTGTTGCATCATCTTTGTTGATACTGAATAGTTTGATATTTCTGCTTCAAATCTTTGAATAACAGGTAATTTTTCAGTTTAAGTGTTGGTAGGGGCCGCGCGAACGCGTACCCCCTCTGTAACAAATTACGACGTCCACTCTCCCGTAGGGAGATGGTAAACCAGTGCGCCCACAAGGTGCAATGTAGGCCACTGATCTAGGCCATGAGACTTCTTGATCTCTCATCGACCCCGTCCAGGTAAGTGAGTTTCAAGGGAGCCCTTGGTGGCGTCTAAATAGTCGGCTGTAGCTCCCGATGATGCTCAAGTCCCCGATGTGGGACTAAACGTCCGTACAAGAATCCTGGTTTTTCTTTTAGCAAAGGTACAAGAAGGGCCACAAACCTGCTAACTCAGGCCCACCGTGTCTATTAGTAGGAATCCAGGCCCAATAAGCTGCAGCTTATACGTGCATCGCTCGGTGCTTGAGTTCGAATCGGGAACGGCTGCTTGCTTCGATTGCGTTCCCTCAAAGAGCGGCGGCGACGGAGACCGATCGACCAAGGGGAGTCTTCGATAGAGTTGATGGCGGCTAGGAAGAAACCCAATGCGAGGCCTCAAAGACCAGCCGTGGTAACGCCTGAGATGGGGATGGCTGAAGGGGCTGCGATGACAAGAAAGCTGACGCCTGAAGAAAGGGAAATGATTATGATCAGCCGGCCGATTCAGCCCAGGGGCGTCTGCCACCACTAGCACGTGACGCGTGTCCTCTATGGGCCGCTGCACCGCTCTACTCTTTCTTGCATCGCTCAGTTGAGTTGATCCTTCCTTATCTCATCCAGATCCCCTTTTCTCACTCATCTCCATCCGTCATCTCTTTATGCGTGGTCATGCGTGGACACCTCCCTGGCCGTCGGACGCGTCCACTACGACCACCGGCAGCGACAGGGCTGCAGTGGAGCGCCCGAGCTTGTCACAGTCCGACCGACCTCCTCCATGCAGTTTCCAACCATCACTGGCCAATGCGACGGCGACGATGCTGCGACATGCGTCGGCAAGGGTGGGCGGCGTTTATGCAGCATCATCTTCGTTGCAAAAAATTCAACAACATCAACTATGTTGCAAAAATGATGCATAAAAGAAAAAAAATGTTGTAAAAGTTTTCTGCAACATGACCTCTGTTGCAAAAGTTTCTTCCGCGACAGTCCCTATGTTGCAAGAAGACGAAGAAAAAAATAATCTGCAATCTAACCTATGTTGTAAAAGTTTTCTGCAACATGACCTTTGTTGCAAAAGTTTCTTCCGTAACAGTACCTATGTTGCAGAAAGACGAAGAAAAAATTCCGCAACCTGACCTATGTAGCAAAAGTTTTCTGCAACATGACCTTTGTTGCAAAGATTTTTGCGGCACGACCTTTGATGCAAATGTTTCCGCAACATTACCTGTGTTGCAAAGATGAAGAACGCCACTCGGCCCTCGATGGACATAGGATCTGACGGTGCGCGACCCGACTGATCTTTTAAAAAGATCAGCCGGTGGACGCGTAGCAGCCCCCTTACTAATTGTGTAAAAGAATTCCATAAGATAACGGTAAGTATTTTCTAGATAAAACTATCACTTTCATCCATTAATTAAGAAGAGAATTGCATATCTCCCCCGGCAGCCATTAGATCTGGCGTTATCCAATGACCCAACTCCTTTCAACTGAGCTCATATATTGCAGAAACATCTGTAACAGAAGTTGTGTTATAGATTTTTTCTTCTTTAGCTTCACCTTTTTGCAACAGAGTTGATGTTGCAGAAAGAACTTTTGCAACATGAACGATGTTGCAGGTTTTCTTGCAATGAAAAGGATGTCGCGGCAGCACTGTCGTGGTGTCGCCGTTTTGCAACTTCGTCGTTGTTGCAGAAACTTGTCGGCGTGCGAACGCACAGCCTAGTGGGCACGGGCGTCTTTCGTTGCGCGAAGCCGACCCGACCGTGCCTTGACGCTGGTCTTGCACCGGCTTTGCCGCCGGCGACGAGGACCTCCGGCCGGGATAACGCCGCCGCGAAGGCGGCTAGGAGGACACGCATCGTTCTCCATGGACTTGTTGTGTCGTGGTCCCAGCCTCTCCTGGGCTCGCCAGACATGGCTCTTCCTGTCAGCACTACCTGGGTGGCTTCGACGGTGACAACTCGGGTCAGCCGCCCTTGTCGCCCCACCGTGGTTTGGGAGGCCACCGACGATGGAGGTTGTGTCGTTGTCGTTGCCCTCCCTCACGGTTCTCTCCTGGTGGGTGGGCAACAAACCGTTGGTTTCAGTGTGCCTTTTGAAATATGAGTCCAGTTACAAGAATATATGTGGCTAGCGTTTTAGTGAAGATAATAAGGATGAAAGAAGAGATGTGGTGCGCTGCCATAAAGACGCGTGGCGGAGACATAGAACGCCGCAGACATTAGAGAAACGATTGGTGGATTGAGCAGATCTTTTTTCAAGGAGGCAAGTTTGATCATTCAGGGCTTTTTTAGGTGACTTCGATCGATCAGTTTTGTTTTTCCTTTTGAGCAGAGGATCCATCAGTTTTTTTTCTTTAGAAATCGACCAGTTTTTTCTTTTAGAAAAAGAATATCGACCAGTTTTTTTAGGGTAAAGAATATCGACCAATTTGAATTCCTTCGAGCGTCATGTTCCCGATCCAAGAATTGCTTGGCCCGGCCCGCTAGGCGTCTCCTTGGAGCGCCAGAAGCCTAAACCGGCGTTCGCTCAGAAAAAAAATGCCTAAACCGGCGCTGAGAGCGAGCTCTCCGACATCGACGCCGAATTTGAATCGGAGGCAGTTTCTTGAGCCGATCGCGTTCCAATTAATACGCTGGCCAGCACGAACCCTCGATCTCTCTACGGTTTTCTCCTTTTTATAACCCACGGAGAGCGGCGGCGGCGACTGCGATCGATCGACCGACCGACCGTGCCCACGGTGCTCTGGAGAAATTTGAGATTCAGATTCAGGCGACAAAACGAAATCAGAGGAATCGGATTGTTGAACGAGGCGTGGCTGGAGAAGAAGCCGCTGAGGCCGATCGAGAGAGCGAAGCCGATGGCGGCGACGAAGAAACCCAAGGCCAAGCCTCAAAAACCAGCCAAGGTGACGGCTGCGAGGATAGCAAAGATGATGGCTGAAGGGGACGAGATGATAAGAAACATGCGCCTGAAGAAAGGGCCAGGCTTATTGCCGAGTCCATGGCTAAAAAATCGGCCGAGGAAGCTGCTGCGGCGAAAGATGAAGTTGGAGATGACGAGGAGGAGACTGCACCGACACAATGCGAGGAAGAATGGCTCGCTGCCAAGTTTCGCTCTATGTGGAGAAGATACCTAGCTCCCTGTGGTGTTACCTTCGACCAAACCAGTAAGCCCCCTCCCCGCTCAATCACTTTCCTTGATCCTTGCTCACGAACGTCCTCGTATGTTCTGCTTGTCACTCAATTTGATAAGATAAGTTGCAGCATATACATCAATGGATCTGAATTTATCTCCTGTAGCTAACTAATTACCTGCTTTATTTACATGTGATGTGGTCAATCTATGCAGCATCTATCCCTGCCATGCGTCATGTGAATCCTGCTTCGGATTGCTCGGCCAAGGCCATGGACACTCTGCAGATTATGTCAGTCAAAGTTGCAGCAATCAACGGGGGCTTGCACTGGCCACTGCAGGTGTTTGGTATCGTTGCCGCGCGTGATTACTTGGATCGTAAGCGCAATATTATTTTCCACCGGCCGAGGACTGACTGCCAAACCATCACCGAGGATGTTCGTATTTAACTCCTCTCTTGGTTTTGTCTTTCACATCTCATTAAATGAACATTATCATTTAGTTAACTGTTTTTCTACGCATGCGCATGCAGGATTGCTACCTAGCACTGGAGGGTCCTACCCATGCCATTGTCGTGTCATATGATCCTACATACCTTGAGGTTTCGCTCAAAGTGAAGGGCGCTACTGAATCTGATGATAAAGATTTAAGTGCTCTTGTTGTGGTGTTTAGAGCTGGAGCCTGTCCTCAAAGTGTCTTCCCTAGCAGGCTTAGCACGCTGGAAATTAATTTTGATCACATTTATCGCTCGGTGGAGGCCACGGTCTTTATAAGAATCATTGGCGGGTCGTGGCCGGATGGCTTTCGGGGTGTATTTAGTGCTGCCTCCAGTAGGGATGACACCCTGCAAGTCAAGTTACTTGACTTTGAAGATGGTGGGTTGCCTGTTGACGCTAATGGTGTGATCACGCTCACACGACGTGTGGTCTCTGCTGCGCTTCAGAGGAACCTGAAGGTTTCTGTAATGGCATTTCCAATAAATGAGGGATATGCTGCTAAGACCAGTGAAGCAGTTTTACAACCTCATAGAGCCGGTGTAAGCCCCCCAGGAGTCAATCTCTGTATTGGCTCGTGTAGTATGGAGGTTCGTGTTGCTTGGTCCTGTTTCTGTTGTGAGTGGTGACATGCGACCATCTTTAACTCATTTAATCTGTGTATTATATGTTGGTGTAGTGGTACTGTGGCATTTGTTCTATTGGTGTATGCAAGAAACCTGTTCCTAGTTTTGTACTAGTGGTAATGTGGCATCTGTTCTAGTGGCAGGTGGTGTTTTAGTGGTGTATATGCTACAATCCTGTTCCAAGTAGTAGTGTTTTGTACTAGCTTCAGTGAGACTAGTTGGAAAGGAGATTGAATGTGGATCTAGTAGTTACTTTCAGATGTTGTTCATTTGCTGTATCCAGCATCCATTGAGATGGCTTTTTCTGAACCTGTAATCTGATTACCGGATGCTACCTTTTTTCTTCTCAGAGTATTGGATGCTAACTCATGACTTTGTGTGCACATGATAGCAAATATTTACGGGATAAACTACCGATATAATCATGCTGTAGATCAGTCAAGAATTGAGGAAGGTTGACAGCAGTTCATTAACCTTCCAGCCTTCCGCACGGCTATTGGTCACCACTCATGAGGTCTAAGAAAAGGAAACCTTGGCCATTGTTGAGCACTGGATTATGTATATTCCTTGGAAATGGCAATCCATACGTCCTAGAGTTACTCCTAAAAATATTGATAGAATTGGAATCAATTCATGGGCAGTACTCCCTCTATTTCTTTTTAGTCCGCATTACCGCATATAATTTTTTTAAGGAATCACGGGGGGGGGGGGGGGGGGGGGGGGGGGGAGAGGATCCCCACCTGAATTATATTACTCAAAGCTCAGCCAAGGCCGAGGAGAGGTTTTTTACAAGGTGACGGCAAGCCGCGAGGAGAGGTATGTCAGCCAGGATCTGGCTGACACCTTATCTACCGGTATATGGAACCGCTTGGTCCAGAGATCAAAGTCATTACCGCATATAAGATTTGTCTTAAGTCAAACTTAGTAAAGTTTGATTAAGATTATAGAAAAATATCAACATTCACAATATAATATCAATACCATTAGATGTATCATTGAATTGTATATATCTAGTATTGTAGATGTTGATAATTTTGTATATAAATTTGGTCAAATTTTATGAAATTTGACTTAAGACAAATTTTGTATGCGAAGTAAGAAAGAAACGGAGGGAGTAGTTCGATTTGAAGTGTTTACAATCATTATTAGTGCATTTGTTTTTAACTCAAGAATTGGTAGGGGCCGCGCTAAACACATAACCCCTCTACAATAAATTTTAACGTCCACTCTACCCGTAGGCAGATGGTAAACCAGTGCTCCTACAACGTGCAATGTAGGCCATTGATCTAGGCCATGAGACTTCTTGATCTCTTATGGACCCCGTTCAGCTAAGTAAGTTTTTATGTCGCCCTGGCGTCTAAGGCTGGTCGTAATGATAGTATCATAGCTAGTATCATGCATACCAACTAGACAATTTTGATGAGGTGTCATAACATTAAATGAAAAAAAGAAGATGGAATAATACTGTATCATAATAAATGCTATATTACTTTGTGTCATGCATGACAATAAATAGAGTGCTACATGATACTAATATATGATACTATGCATTAAAGAAGTAGTATCATATACTAGTATCATATACATGATATTATTATATGATACTCTCCATTACAGCCAGCCTAAATAGTCAACGGCGTCTAAATAGTCAGCTCTCCTCTCGAGGGTGCTTCAGCCTTCGATGTGGGACAAAACGTGAGTATACAAGAATCCTCGTGGCGACTTATTGGAAGTTGAGTGCTAAATGCTGTCGTCTTTGGTAATTAGGGCTACTCAAACTTGCTAATTCAGGCCCACGTTGTATAGCTTAGTAGACGTGGCGTATGGCATTTAGGCCTGATATAAGGTGCAACTTGCAGATACAAAGCTTGTAGTAAAATGCAAACAACCATTTTGTTGTGCCTCTTACAAAGGTCCCCCCCCCCCCCCCCCCCCCCCCCCCCCCCCCCCCCCC
>NC_053028.1:136838076-136857240 GCF_003073215.2 Triticum urartu | reverse complement strand
ATGGACTTTGGTTGACTTGCCCGTTGATCGGCAAGCAATTGAGAATAAATGGATCTTCAAGAAGAAGACTGATGCTGACGGTAATATTACTGTCTACAAAGCTCGACTTGTTGCAAAAGGTTTTCGACAAGTTCAAGGGATTGACTACGATGAGACCTTCTCACCCGTAGCGATGCTTAAGTCTGTCCGGATCATGTTAGCAATTGCCGTATTCTATGATTATGAAATTTGGCAAATGGATGTTAAAACTGCATTCCTGAATGGATTTCTGGAAGAAGAGTTGTATATGATGCAACCAGAAGGTTTTGTTGATCCAAAGGGAGCTAACAAAGTGTGCAAGCTCCAGCGATCCATTTATGGACTGGTGCAAGCCTCTCGGAGTTGGAATAAACACTTTGATAGTGTGATCAAAGCATTTGGTTTTGTACAGACTTTTGGAGAAGCCTGTATTTACAAGAAAGTGGGTGGGAGCTCTGTAGCAATTCTAATATTATATGTGGATGACATATTATTGATTGGGAATGATATAGAATTTCTGGATAGCATAAAGGGATATTTGAATAAGAGTTTTTCAATGAAAGACCTCGGTGAAGCTGCTTACATATTGGGCATTAAGATCTATAGAGATAGATCAAGACGCTTAATTGGACTTTCACAAAGCACATACCTTGACAAAGTTTTGAAGAAGTTCAAAATGGATCAGGCAAAGAAAGGGCTCTTGCCTGTGTTACAAGGTGTGAAGTTGAGTAAGACTCAATGTCCGACCACCGCAGAAGATAGAGAGAAAATGAAAGATGTTCCCTATGCTTCAGCCATAGGCTCTATCATGTATGCAATGCTGTGTACCAGACCTGATGTGTGCCTTGCTATAAGTCTAGCAGGGAGGTACCAAAGTAATCCTGGAGTGGATCACTGGACAGCGGTCAAGAACATCCTGAAGTACCTGAAAAGGACTAAGGATATGTTTCTCATATATGGAGGTGACAAAGAGCTCATCGTAAATGGTTACGTTGATGCAAGCTTTGGCACTGATCCAGACGATTCTAAATCGCAAACCGGATACGTGTTTATATTGAACGGTGGAGCTGTCAGTTGGTGCAGTTCTAAACAAAGCGTCGTGGCAGGATCTACATGTGAAGCGAAGTACATAGCTGCTTCGGAAGCAGCAAATGAAGGAGTCTGGATGTAGGAGTTCATATCCGATCTAGGTGTCATACCTAGTGCATCGGGTCCAATGAAAATCTTTTGTGACAATACTGGTGCAATTGCCTTGGCGAAGGAATCCAGATTTCACAAGAGAACCAAGCACATCAATATACGCTTCAATTCCATTCAGAATTTAGTCCAAGTGGGAGACATAGAAATTTGCAAGATACATACGGATCTGAATGTTGCAGACCCGCTGACTAAGCCTCTTCTACGAGCAAAACATGATCAGCACCAAGGCTCCATGGGTGTTAGAATCATTATTGTGTAATCTAGATTATTGACTCTAGTGCAAGTGGGAGACTGAAGGAAATATGCCCTAGAGGCAATAATAAATTTATTATTTATTTCCTTATGTCATGATAAATGTTTATTATTCATGCTAGAATTGTATTAACCGGAAACATAATACATGTGTGAATACATAGATAAATAGAGTGTCACTAGTATGCCTGTACTTGACTAGCTCGTTAATCGAACATGGTTATGTTTCCTAGCCATAGACATGAGTTGTCATTTGATTAACGGGATCACATCATTAGGAGAATGATGTGATTGACTTGACCCATTCCATTAGCTTAACACTTGATCGTTTAGTTTGTTGCTATTGCTTTCTTCATAACTTATACATGTTCCTATGACTATGAGATTATGCAACTCACGTTTACTGGAGGAACACTTTGTGTGCTACCAAACGTCACAACGTAACTGGGTGATTATAAAGGTGCTCTACAGGTGTCTCCGAAGGTACTTGTTGGGTTGGTGTATTTCGATATTAGGATTTGTCACTCCGATTGTCGGAGAGGTATCTCTGGGCCCTCTCGGTAATGCACATCACTTAATCCTTGCAAGCATTGCAACTAATAAGTTAGTTACGGGATGATGTATTACGGAATGACTAAAGAGACTTGCCGGTAACGAGATTGAACTACGTATTGAGATACCGACGATCGAATCTCGGGTAAGTAACATACCGATGACAAAGGGAACAACGTATGTTGTTATGCGGTCTGACCGATAAAGATCTTCGTAGAATATGTGGGAGCCAATATGAGCATCCAGGTTCCGCTATTGGTTATTGACCGAAGACATGTCTCGGTCATGTCTACATAGTTCTCGAACCCGTAGGGTCCGCACGCTTAAAGTTTCGGTGACGATTGTATTATGAGTTTATGTGATTTGATGTACCGAAGGTAGTTCGGAGTCCCGGATGAGATCGGGGACATGACGAGGAGTCTCGAAATGGTCGAGACGTAAAGATCTATATATTGGACGACTATATTCGGACATCGGAAAGGTTCCGAGTGATTCGGGTATTTTTGGGGGTACCGGGGAGTTACGGGAATACGAGGAAGAAGTAATGGGCCTCATGGGCCAAGTGGTGGAAGAGAGGAGGCAGGGCGCGCGGCCCCCCTAGCCCAAACCGAATTGGACTAGGGGGCCGGCCCCCCTTTCCTCCTTTTCCTCCTTCTCCTTCCTTCTCCTTCTCCTCCTTCCTTTCCTCCTCCTAGTAGGAGTAGGAAAGGGGAGTCCTACTCCTACTAGGTAGGAGTAGGAAAGGGGAGTCCTACTCCTACTAGGAGGAGGAGGACTCCTCCTGGCGCGCCCATAGAGGGCCGGCCGGCCTCCCCCCTTGCTCCTTTATATAGAGGGGCAGGGGGCACCTCTAGACACACAAGTTGATCAGTTGATCTTTCCCAGCCGTGTGCGGTGACCCCCTCCACCATATTCCACCTCGGTCATATCGTAGCGGTGCTTAGGCGAAGTCCTGCGTCGGTAGAAACATCATCACTGTCACCACGCCGTCGTGCTGACGGAACTCTGCCGTGAAGCTCTGCTGGATCGGAGTTCGCGGGACGTCATCGAGCTGAACATGTGCTGAACTCGAAGGTGTCGTGCGTTCGGTACTTGGATCGGTCTGATCGTGAAGACGTTCGACTACATCAACCGCGTTGTGCTAACGCTTCCACTTTCGGTCTACGAGGGTACATGGACAACACTCTCCCCTCTCGTTGCTATGCATCACCATGATCTTGCGTGTGCGTAGGAATTTTTTTGAATTACCGTTCCAGGCACAACCGGGACCAATGGGCCTCGCTCCTTGGCCCACAAACATTGGTCCCGGTTCTTGGCTCGAACCGGGACAGAAGGCTGGGCTTTAGTCCCGGTTCCAGCCACGAACCGGGACAAATGAGTTGCCTATATATACCCCGTCGCCGCAGCAGAGCACTCCACAGTGCTCTGTTTTTTCTGGCCGACGAGGAGAGGGCATTTGGGTGCTCTAGCTCACCTCCTATGCACATGAGGTGTTCGATGAAATGTCCGAGCCATGCTATGAAGCTCGACCCCATGTTTGGTTTTGGTAATTGATGACAATCTCTATGGACTAATGGTTGCCTTGAGTTATATTTGAAGGTTTTGTCCATAGGCTTTTCTTGGAGTACATGTGTTGGTTTCAAGGAGAGTTTGTGTCGACCAAGGTGCTATTCAAGGAATTACCTAAAGATTGGTCTTGTGAGAGGTTTGATCAAGACTAAGTTAAAGAGTGAATCAAGATGATCAACCCACAAAGCGTAGAAGATGTACGAGAGGGGATCAAGTGATCCCATGGTATGGTTAAGCATTGTCAATTACGCTTGTGTAACTAACCCATGGTCTCGTGAGGGTTCTTTGTGGGGTTAGGTTGCGGTGTGCAAGTTCAAGTGGAGCACCACCGAAGAGATCAAATGCTTGAAGCTTGTTGTCCTTGTGGTGACAATGGACTGTGAAGATGTGAGGAAGAGTAGCTCACCCATAGTAGAGTATGCGGGAGCAATCAACTAGTCTTCATCGAGTCAACACAATCAAGAAAGGTGGTCCAACTTGAGGGAGTCAAGATCGTCATCATCTAGCTCAAGTGGACCATGTGCAAGGCAAAGGTTTGCCCTTGATAGGTTTTCTATTTTACCGGTCTCATGATGGTAGTTGGGAGACCGGGTTATAGGATCGATTGCCATACTATCAAGGGGGGCTCTCAATGAGTAGCTTGATCGTATCGTTCGTTGCATTGAATTGATAACCATTGCGTATCCTTGCATACCCAGCAACTGCGGAGAACACGGGGTCATCCGGCGTGTGAGACGAGTTTACTTCGAAACCATGCTTTAACCGGAGGGAGCGCACGCCGGGGCAAGAGGAGGGGAATCGGGAAGTGCTGAGCCTGAGCGCACCCCAGCTCGGCCACCAACCCCCCCAATGAGAACATGCAGAGACGGCCCTCCAATACCGACGGGCATGAAAGGAAAGATCTATGGCACAGCAGAGGCCGCTCCTTCGCCGCGCAGCACCAGTCTATCCCATCTCAGGGGCACAGAACGCTGCATGACGCACCCACAGTCCCATTGGTAGTCGCGGAAGTGCATGGGGGTAAGGAGAAAGAATCCTTGGCCCAGGGCAGGACAGGCGAGAGAGGACACAGTGAGGCGAACGTACCTGGGTGCGCGCGGCGTAATAATAGCGACGTGGACCGTTCATATCGAGCGCTCAAAGCTCCGGCCGCGCATGCCGATGCCACCCAGTGCCTAGAGCCCGCGCTCGGGCACCCAATCATCCCAATGGGGCTTGAGCGACCGCCCCCACCGCCGCATGACGCCATGTCGAACTGGGGCCAGACCGGGACCTGGCGGACGAGCACTCGTAGATCGTTGCCGTACTATCAAGGGGGGCTCAGATGAGTAGCTTGATCGTATCGTTCGTTGAGAGCTCAAACCATTGCATCCTTGCATCATCTTTCTTGGTTCTTGTTTGGTTCTCTTTGTGAGTCTTAGAGCTTACGGTCATCTTGTTGACAAGCTTGAGTTCATCGAAAACGGAGTTCGCTTGCATCTTCTATGATGTTTTCGATGTTGGAGGTTTTGCCGGTTCTTCTCGGTTGGAGGTTTCACTCCTCTTTTTGTTAGGCATACCTCCCCTGCCTCTTCTTACTATAACCAGTCGCTGTTTTGATGCTACTCGTCGTCTTGTTTCCAACAAGCTTGAGTTTGCTCAATTCGGAGCTCATATGCAGAAGTTATGAGTTCTTGTTGAGTGTGGTTTTGTTGTTGGAAATATGCCCTAGAGGCAATAATAAAATGATTATTATATTTCCTTGTTCATGATAATTGTCTATTATTCATGCTATAATTGTATTATCCAGAAATCGTAATACATGTGTGAATACATAGACCACAATGTGTCCCTAGTGAGCCTCTAGTTGACTAGCTCGTTGATCAACAGATAGTCATGGTTTCCTGGCTATGGACATGGGGATGTCATTGATAACGGGATCACATCATTAGGAGAATGATGTGATGGACAAGACCCAAACCTAAGCATAGCACAAAGATCGTGTAGTTCGTTTGCTGTAGCTTTTCTGGATGTCAAGTATCATTTCCTTAGACCATGAGATTGTGCAACTCCCGGATACCGTAGGAGTGCCTTGGGTGTGCCAAACGTCACAACGTAACTGGGTGACTATAAAGGTACATTACAGGTATCTCCGAAAGTGTCTGTTGGGTTGGCACGAATCGAGACTGGGATTTGTCACTCCGTATGACGGAGAGGTATCTCTGGGCCCACTCGGTAATGCATCATCATAATGAGCTCAATGTGATCAAGTGGTTGATCACGGGATCATGCATTACGGTACGAGTAAAGTGACTTGCCGGTAACGAGACTGAACAAGGTATTGGGATACCGACGATCGAGTCTCGGGCAAGTAATGTACCGATTGACAAAGGGAATTGATATACGGGATTGATTAAGTCCTCGACATCGTGGTTCATCCGATGAGATCATCGAGGAGCATGTGGGAGCCAACATGGGTATCCAGATCCCGCTGTTGGTTATTGACCGGAGAGTCGTCTCGGTCATGTCTGCTTGTCTCCCGAACCCGTAGGGTCTACACACTTAAGGTTCGGTGACGCTAGGGTTGTAAGATATGAGTATGTAGTAATCCGAAAGTTGTTCGGAGTCCCGGATGAGATCCTGGACGTCACGAGGAGTTCCGGAAATTGTCCGGAGGTGAAGAATTATATATAGGAAGTGTAGTTTCGGCCATCGGGAAAGTTTCGGGCACCGGTATTGTACCGGGACCACCGGATGGGTCCCGGGGGTCCACCGGGTGGGGCCACCCATCCCGGAGGGCCCCATGGGCTGAAGTGGGGAGGGGAACCAGCCCATAGTGGGCTGGTGCGCCCCCCCCTTGGGCCCCCCATGCGCCTAGGGTTGGGAACCCTAGGGGAGGGGGCGCCTCCACTTGCCTTGGGGGGTACTCCACCCCCTTGGCCGCCGCCCCCCTAGGAGATCCCATCTCCTAGGGCCGGCGCACCCCCCTAGGGGGCCTATATAAAGGGGGGGAGGGCAGCCGCACCTCAAGCCTTGGCGCCTCCCTCTCCCCTGCTACACCTCTCCCTCTCGCAGAAGCTCGGCGAAGCCCTGCTGCGATCACTGCTGCATCCACCACCACGCCGTCGTGCTGCTGGATCTTCATCAACCTCTCCTTCCCCCTTGCTGGATCAAGAAGGAGGAGACGTCATCCGCTCCGTACGTGTGTTGAACGCGGAGGTGCCGTCCGTTCGGCACTTGGTCATCGGTGATTTGGATCACGGCGAGTACGACTCCATCATCCCCGTTCTCTTGAACGCTTCCGCTCGCGATCTACAAGGGTATGTAGATGCACTCTCCTCTCGTTGCTAGTTGACTCCATAGATTGATCTTGGTGAAACGTAGGAATTTTTTTTGTTTTCTGCTACGTTCCAACAGTGGCATCATGAGCTAGGTCTATGCGTAGTTACTATGCACGAGTAGAACACAAAGTAGTTGTGGGCGTCGATATTGTCAATTTGCTTGCCGTTACTAGTCTTATCTTGATTCGGCGGCATCGTGGGATGAAGCGGCCCGGACCAACCTTACACGTACGCTTACGTGAGACCGGTTCCACCGACTGACATGCACTAGTTGCATAAGGTGGCTGGCGGGTGTCTGTCTCTCCCACTTTAGTCGGATCGGATTCGATGAACAGGGTCCTTATGAAGGGTAAATAGAAATTGGCAATTCACGTTGTGGTTTTGGCGTAGGTAAGAAACGTTCTTGCTAGAAACCTATAGCAGCCACGTAAAAACTTGCAACAACAATTAGAGGACGTCTAACTTGTTTTTGCAGCAAGTGTTTTGTGATGTGATATGGCCAAAGGTTGTGATGAATGATGAATGATATATGTGATGTATGATGATCATGTTCTTGTAATAGGAATCACGACTTGCATGTCGATGAGTATGACAACCGGCAGGAGCCATAGGAGTTGTCTTTATTTATTATGACCTGCGTGTCAACATAAACGTCATGTAATTACTTTACTTTATTGCTAAAGCGTTAGCCATAGTAGTAGAAGTAATAGTTGGCGAGCAACTTCATGGAGACACGATGATGGAGATCATGATGATGGAGATCATGGTGTCATGCCGGTGACAAGATGATCATGGAGCCCCAAGATGGAGATCAAAGGAGCTATATGTATATTGGCCATATCATGTCACTATTATTTGATTGCATGTGATGTTTATCATGTTTTGCATCTTGTTTACTTAGAACGACGGTAGTAAATAAGATGATCCCTCATAATAATTTCAAGAAAGTGTTCCCCCTAACTGTGCGCCGTTGCGACAGTTCGTTGTTTCGAAGCACCACGTGATGATCGGGTGTGATAGATTCCAACGTTCACATACAACGGGTGTAAGACAGATTTACACACGCAAACACTTAGGTTGACTTGACGAGCCTAGCATGTACAGACATGGCCTCGGAACACAGAAGACCGAAAGGTCGAGCATGAGTCGTATAGAAGATACGATCAACATGAAGATGTTCACCGATGTTGACTAGTCCGTCTCACGTGATGATCGGACACGGCCTAGTCAACTCGGATCATGTTATACTTAGATGACTGGAGGGATGTCTATCTAAGTGGGAGTTCATTGAATAATTTGATTAGATGAACTTAATTATCATGAACTTAGTCTAAAATCTTTACAATATGTCTTGTAGATCAAATGGCCAACGTTGTCCTCAACTTCAACGCGTTCCTAGAGAAAACCAAGCTGAAAGACGATGGCAGCAACTATACGGACTGGGTCCGGAACCTGAGGATCATCCTCATAGCTGCCAAGAAAGATTATGTCCTAGAAGCACCGCTAGGTGACGCACCCGTCCACAGAACCAAGACGTTATGAACGCTTGGCAGACACGTGCTGATGATTACTCCCTCGTTCAGTGCGGCATGCTTTACAGCTTAGAACCGGGGCTCCAAAAGCGTTTTGAGCGACACGGAGCATATGAGATGTTCGAAGAGCTGAAAATGGTTTTCCAAGCTCATGCCCGGGTCGAGAGATATGAAGTCTCCGACAAGTTCTTCAGCTGTAAGATGGAGGAAAATAGTTCTGTCAGTGAGCACATACTCAAAATGTCTGGGTTGCATAACCGCTTGACTCAGCTGGGAGTTAATCTCCCGGATGACGCGGTCATTGACAGAATCCTTCAGTCGCTTCCACCAAGCTACAAGAGCTTTGTGATGAACTTCAATATGCAGGGGATGGAAAAGACCATTCCTGAGTATTTGCAATGCTGAAATCAGCAGAGGTAGAAGTCAAAAAGGAACATCAAGTGTTGATGGTGAATAAAACCACTAAGTTCAAGAAAGGCAAGGGTAAGAAGAACTTCAAGAAGGACGGCAAGGGAGTTGCCGCGCCCGGTAAGCAAGCTGCCGGGAAGAAGCCAAAGAATGGACCCAAGCCCGAGACTGAGTGCTTTTATTGCAAGGGAAGTGGTCACTGGAAGCGGAACTGTCCCCAAATACTTAGCGGACAAGAAGGCCGGCACACGAAAGGTATATGTGATATACATGTAATTGATGTGTACCTTACCAGTACTCGTAGTAGCTCCTGGGTATTTGATACCGGTGCGGTTGCTCACATTTGTAACTCAAAGCAGGAGCTGCGGAATAAGCGGAGACTGGCGAAGGACGAGGTGACGATGCGCGTCGGGAATGGTTCCAAGGTCGATGTGATCGCCGTCGGCACGCTACCTCTACATTTACCTACGGGATTAGTTTTGAACCTCAATAATTGTTATTTAGTGCCAAGTTTGAGCATGAACATTGTATCAGGATCTCGTTTAATACGAGATGGCTACTCATTTAAATCCGAGAATAATGGTTGTTCTATTTATATGAGAGATATGTTTTATGGTCATGCTCCGATGGTGAATGGTTTATTCTTAATGAATCTCGAGCGTAATGCTACACATATTCATAGTGTGAATACCAAAAGATGTAAGGTTGATAATGATAGTCCCACATACTTGTGGCACTGCCGCCTTGGTCACATAGGTGTCAAACGCATGAAGAAGCTCCATGTAGATGGACTTTTAGAGTCTCTTGATTACGAATCATTTGACACGTGCGAACCATGCCTCATGGGTAAAATGACCAAGACTCCGTTCTCAGGAACAATGGAGCGAGCAACCAACTTATTGGAAATCATACATACTGATGTGTGCGGTCCAATGAGTGTTGAGGCTCGCGGTGGCTATCGTTATGTTCTCACCCTCACTGATGACTTGAGTAGATATGGGTATGTCTACTTAATGAAACACAAGTCTGAGACCTTTGAAAAGTTCAAGGAATTTCAGAGTGAGGTTGAGAATCAACGTGACAGGAAAATCAAGTTCTTGCGATCAGATCGTGGGGGAGAATACTTGAGTCACGAATTTGGCACACACTTAAGAAAATGTGGAATAGTTTCACAACTCACGCCGCCTGGAACACCTCAGTGTAATGGTGTGTCCGAACGTCGTAATCGCACTCTATTAGATATGGTGCGATCTATGATGTCTCTTACCGATTTACCGCTATCATTTTGGGCTATGCTTTAGAGACTGCCGCATTCACTTTAAATAGGGCTCCGTCGAAATCCGTTGAGACGACACCGTATGAATTATGGTTTGGGAAGAAACCTAAGCTGTCGTTTCTAAAAGTTTGGGGATGCGATGCTTATGTCAAGAAACTTCAACCTGAAAAGCTCGAACCCAAGTCGGAAAAATGCGTCTTCATAGGATACCCTAAAGAAACTGTTGGGTATACCTTCTACCTCAGATCCGAAGGCAAGATCTTTTGTTGCCAAGAATGGGTCCTTTCTAGAGAAAGAGTTTCTCTCGAAAGAAATAAGTGGGAGGAAGGTAGAACTTGATGAAGTATTACCTCTTGAACCGGTAAGTGGCGCAGCTCAAGAAAATGTTCCTGAGGTGCCTGCACCGACTAGAGAGGAAGTTGATGATGATCATGAAACTTCAGATCAAGTTGCTACTGAACTTCGTAGGTCCACAAGGACACGTTCCGCACCAGAGTGGTACGGCAACCCTGTCTTGGAAATCATGTTGTTAGACAACGGTGAACCTTCGAACTATGAAGAAGCGATGGCGGGCCCGGATTTCCGACAAATGGCTGGAAGCCATGAAATCCGAGATAGGATCCATGTATGAAAACGAAGTATGGACTTTGACTGACTTGCCCGATGATCGGCGAGCCATAGAAAATAAATGGATCTTTAAGAAGAAGACAGACGCGGATGGTAATGTGACCATCTATAAAGCTCGGCTTGTCGCTAAGGGTTATCGACAAGTTCAAGGGGTTGACTACGATGAGACTTTCTCACCGGTAGCGAAGCTGAAGTCCGTCCGAATCATGTTAGCAATTGCCGCATTCTATGATTATGAGATATGGCAAATGGACGTCAAAACGGCATTCCTTAATGGTTTCCTTAAGGAAGAATTGTATATGATGCAGCCAGAAGGTTTTGTCGATCCTAAGAATGCTGACAAGGTGTGCAAGCTCCAACGCTCGATTTATGGGCTGGTGCAAGCATCTCGGAGTTGGAACATTCGCTTTGATGAGATGATCAAAGCGTTTGGGTTTATGCAGACTTATGGAGAAGCCTGCATTTACAAGAAAGTGAGTGGGAGCTCTGTAGCATTTCTCATATTGTATGTGGATGACATACTGTTGATGGGAAATGATATAGAATTCTTGGAAAGCATAAAGGCCTACTTGAACAAGTTTTTCAATGAAGGACCTTGGAGAAGCTGCTTATATATTAGGCATCAAGATCTATAGAGATAGATCGAGACGCCTCATTGGTCTTTCACAGAGTACGTACCTTGACAAGATTGAAGAAGTTCAAAATGGATCAGTCAAAGAAGGGGTTCTTGCCTGTATTGCAAGGTACGAGATTGAGCTTGGCTCAATGCCCGACCACGGCAGAAGATAGAGAAAAGATGAGTGTCGTCCCCTATGCCTCGGCCATAGGGTCTATCATGTATGCTATGCTGTGTACCAGACCTGATGTAAACCTTGCCGTGAGTTTGGTAGGAAGGTACCAAAGTAATCCCGGCATGGAACACTGGACAGCGGTCAAAAATATCCTGAAGTACCTGAAAAGGACAAAGGAAATGTTTCTCGTTTATGGAGGTGACGAATAGCTCGTCGTAAAGGGTTATGTCGACGCTAGCTTCGACGCAGATTTGGATGACTCTAAGTCACAAACCGGATACGTGTATATTTTGAATGGTGGGGCATAAGCTGGTACAGTTGCAAGCAAAGCGTTGTGGCGGGATCTACATGTGAAGCGGAGTACATGGCAGCCTCGGAGGCAGCACACGAAGCAGTCTGGGTGAAGGAGTTCATTACCGACCTAGGAGTCATACCCAATGCGTCGAGCCCGATGACTCTCTTCTGTGACAACACTGGAGCTATTGCCCTTGCCAAGGAGCCCAGGTTTCACAGGAAGACCAGGCATATCAAGCGTCGCTTCAACTCCATTCGTGAAAGTGTTCAATGGAGACATAGAGATTTGTAAAGTACATACGGACCTGAATGTAGCAGATCCGTTGACTAAACCTCTCCCTAGAGCAAAACATGATCAACACCAGAATTCCATGGGTGTTCGATTCATCACAATGTAACTAGATGATTGACTCTAGTGCAAGTGGGAGACTGTTGGAAATATGCCCTAGAGGCAATAATAAAATGATTATTATATTTCCTTGTTCATATAATTGTCTATTGTTCATGCTTTAATTGTATTATCCGGAAATCGTAATACATGTGTGAATACATAGACCACAATGTGTCCCTAGTGAGCCTCTAGTTGACTAGCTCGTTGATCAACAGATAGTCATGGTTTCCTGGCTATGGACATGCGGATGTCATTGATAACGGGATCACATCATTAGGAGAATGATGTGATGGAAAAGACCCAGTCCTAAACATAGCACAAGATCTTATAGTTCGTTTGCTAGAGTTTTTCCAATGTCAAGTATCTTTTCCTTAGACCATGAGATTGTGTAACTCCCGGATACCGTAGGAGTGCTCTGGGTATACCAAACGTCACAACATAACTGGGTGACTATAAAGGTGTACTACGGGTATCTCCGAAAGTGTCTGTTGGGTTGACACGGATCAAGACTGGGATTTGTCACTCCGTATGACGGAGAGGTATCTCTGGGCCCACTCGGTAATGCATCATCATAATGAGCTCAAAGTGACCAAGTGTATGGTCACGGGATCATGCATTACGGTACGAGTAAAGTGACTTGCCGGTAACGAGATTGAACGAGGTATTGGGATACCGACCGAACGAATCTCGGGCAAGTAACGTACCGATTGACGAAGGGAATTGTATACGGGGTTGCCTTAATCCTCGACATCGTGGTTCATCCGATGAGATCATCGAGGAGCATGTGGGAGCCAACATGGGTATCCGGATCCCGCTGTTGGTTATTGACCGGAGAGCTGTCTCGGTCATGTCTACATGTCTCCCGAACCCGTAAGGGTCTACACACTTAAGGTTTCGGTGACGCAGGAGGGTTGTAGAGATATGAATATGCAGTTAACTCGAAAGTTGTTCGAGTCCCAGATGAGATCCTGTACCGTCACGGAGGAGTTCAGAATGGTCCGGGAGGTGAATTATATATAGGAGTGCAAGTTTCGGCCATCGGGAGATGTTTGGGGTCACGGTAATTGTACCCGGGACCACCGGGAAGGTCCCGGGGGTCCCGGGTGGGGCCACCCATCCCGGCCATGGGCCAAAGTGGAGGGGAACCAGCCCATAGTGGTGGTGCGCCCCTAGGCCCACCCCATGCGCCTAGGGTTGGAACCCTAGGGGTGGGGGGGCGCCCCACCTCTTGGGGGGCACTCCACCCCTTGGCCGCCGCCCCCCTAGGAGATCCCATCTCCTAGGGCCGGTTCCCCCCTAGGGGAGCCTATATAAAGGGGGGAGCGAGGGGGCAGCAACACCTTGAGTCTTGGCACCTCCCTCTCCCCTGCTACACCTCTCTCTCTCGCAGTGTAACTGTGAAGCCCTGCTGCGGTGACGCCCTACATCCACCACCACGCCGTCGTGCTGCTGGATCTTCATCAACCTCTCTTCCCCCCTTGCTGGATCAAGAAGGAGGAGACGTCACGCTGACCGTACGTGTGTTGAACACGGAGGTGCCGTCCGTTCGGCGCTAGGATCTCCGGTGATTTGGATCACGTCGTGTACGACTTCCTCATCACCATTCTTTGAACGCTTCCGCGCGTGATCTACAAAGGTATGTAGATGCAATCCGATCACTCGTTGCTAGATGAACTCATAGATGGAATTGGTGAAACCGTAGCAAAATTTTTGTTTTCTGCAACGTTCCCCAACAGCGGGCAGGGCCGTTGTGACGTTCGCTGCACCCTTGCCGAGTGGGCACCCCACGCGGTCGACCGTGCCTGTGGTTCCTTCAACTATCCAACTCCACACCATGGAGCCTCATGCAGCTACACCTGGGTCATCTGCACATTTTTTCACCAGCTACCCCGTCCCAGACAACCAGTCGGAAGCGGTTGCGGAAGCCATCCGACAGGATGATATGATGATGGAGCGGGTGAAGATAGTGCATGAGAGCAGTCAGGGTGCCTACGACGCTAGTGCCGCTCTTCGGGCCAACGTCGAGGTGAGTAGACTTTCCGACTATTTTTGTTCTCAAAAAATCTTCTTCTGCACAATCTCCTGTTGTTCGCGTTGAATTAGAGCACCCACTGGGTGTTGCTGTCGTTTTTGGTAGTTTCGCTCTTCCACTCGGTCTGGGCGAGTGGGATCAGAACCGGTGGGGGCACGCCAAGTGCACCCACTGGGTGTAGTCCCCGACACCGCGGTCGACTGCTGGCAGTCGACTGTGGTCTGACTTCTTCTTTTCTTGACGGCGCAATTGTTCTTTCTCTCTCTTTTTTTACTGCTTGCACTCGACTCTTGCGGGCCGGGCGAGTGGGATCAGAACCGGTGGGGGCATGCCAAGTGCACCCACTGGGTGTAGTCCTCAAGACCGCGGTCGACTGCTGGCAGTCGACTGGGGTCTGAACAGCTTGTTGTCCACTTCTTTAGGTTTTATTCATTCGGAAATGAACTGCTTTCGAAACTATCGATTGACCTGTCTCTTGCCTCTTGGAGAAGTCTTGTACTCTTATCTCCAAGTTTGCCGAACTCGAAGAGAAGCAGATGCAACTCAACTTAGACTTGGAATTGGCTCAGCAAAATCTGAAAAAAGCTCAACACGAGGCCGCTGGTATGGAAGGTAACTGATTGCCGACTGAATTTCAATATATCTCTTTGATCTCTTTTTTTGATTCGATTATTTCTTTTGCAGAGAAAATGAAGTTGGCTCTGGACAAGAAGGACTCGGACCTCGCCGCCGCGCAAAAAGAAGCCCAAGACAAAACCGCTCTCGCAAAGAAGAAGCTTGCTTTAGTCGGAACGCTTGAAGGAGAGGTGACTAGACTGACATCTTGTCTTAATGAAGCTAACCGCGAAGTGACCAGCCTGAAGAAGGATAAGGTCGCCCTGAACGAAAAGTTGGAGTCTGCGATCCGCAAGAGGAACGACACAGAAGCTTATTTGAGGACCCTCGCCAAGAAGCTTTATCTCGTGCCGGGAGGTATTTCTTTTAATCTGACTGTGTTGATGTTTGCCATCGGATTTTACTCAGTTGATTGAACTGACTTTTGGTTGCAGAACATTGTCAAGACTTTGACAAAGAAACTGGGAGGGTCGAGACGGGTCTGGACCCTATCGCTTCCCCGGTCTGCGACGAAACTGCGATGAACGTGCTCCGACTGGAGTCCCGTATCGCCAGCGCCACAAGCTACCTCGCACGCCTGAAGGAGGTTGTCTCTCGAATCGACTCGACGCTTTGGCCGGAGGCGACGCTTCAAAATGATCTAGAATCTCTGATGACTCGACTGAACGAGATCTCTGACCGAGTGCAAGAATGGAAGAAATCCTCCGCCCGGTGTGGTGCCGACATGGCGAGTCCATTGCAAGGAGGTTCGTGAAGACAAGCTGGCTGCGATCAAAGTCGCTAACACCAAAAAGCACGACTTCAAGTCCTTCATGGAGACTTTCATTGCTGCCGCCACTCGGATCGCTGATGGGATCGATCTGGACTCATTCGTGGAGCCTGCCAGTCCTCCTCCGGCTGAGTGAACAATCTTATGAAACTTGGATACGCTTTAAATTTGCCTCGGAATGCCGAGTGGTTTCTGTAACCGTTAAACTCCTTCGGGCTTGGTGCCCGAGTACTTTTGATTTGCTTAGGAACCTTTTAGTATAATTTGGTTTATCTCCGAATGTGCTTGTGTTTGCCTTCGGATGGACTTTGCTTGCTGCACCTCTTCGTCCTTGCGGATAGGGATGGAGCGGACGTTGTATTTGTGCCGCAGCTCCGAAGGAGAAGGTGCAGTCGACCTGCACCTCGTCGTCCTTGCGGATAGGGATGGAGCGGACGTTGTATTAGTGCCGCAGCTCCGAAAGAAGAAGGTTGCAGTCGACCTGCACCTCGTCGTCCTTGCGGATAGGGATGGGTCTCAAACTTAGGCGAGTACTGGACTGCAGCTAAGCCCCCGAGTGGGAGGATTGCTCTCCACTCGGTAGGATTTTTCAAACTTAGGCGAGTGTTGGACTGCCGTTAAGCCTCTTAGTGAGAGAACTTAGGCGAGTGCTCGACTGCAGCTAAGCCCCCGAGTGGGAGGACTGCTCTCCACTCGGTAGGATTTTTTCAAACTTAGGCGAGTGCTGGACTGCCGTTAAGCCTCTTAGTGAGAGAACTTAGGCGAGTGCTCGACTGCAGCTAAGCCCCCGAGTGGGAGGACTGCTCTCCGCTCGGTAGGATTTTTTCAAACTTAGGCGAGTGCTGGACTGCCGTTAAGCCTCTTAGTGAGAGAACTTAGGCGAGTGCTCGACTGCAGCTAAGCCCCCGAGTGGGAGGACTGCTCTCCACTCGGTAGGATTTTTTCAAACTTAGGCGAGTGCTGGACTGCCGTTAAGGCCTCTTAGTGAGAGAACTTAGGCGAGTGCTCGACTGCAGCTAAGCCCCGAGTGGGAGGACTGCTCTCCACTCGGGGGGGATTTTTTCAAACATAGGCGAGTGCTGGACTGCCGTTAAGCCTCTTAGTGAGGGAACTTAGGCGAGTGCTCGAGTGCAGCTAAGCCCCCGAGTGGGAGGATTTCTCTCCACTCGGTAGGATTTTTCCAAACTTTGGCGAGTGCTGGACTGCCGTTAAGCCTCTTATTGAGAGAACTTAGGCGAGTGCTCGACTGCAGCTAAGCCCCCGAGTGGGAGGACTGCTCTCCGCTCGGTAGGATTTTTTCAAACTTAGGCGAGTGCTGGACTGCCGTTAAGCCTCTTATTGAGAGAACTTAGGCGAGTGCTCGACTGCAGCTAAGCCCCCGAGTGGGAGGACTGCTCTACACTCGGTGGGATTTTTTCAAACTTAGGCGAGTGCTGGACTGCGTTAAGCCTCTTAGTGACGGAACTTAGGCGAGTGCTCGACTGCAGCTAAGCCCCCGAGTGGGCGGACTGCGCTCCACTCCGTACGATTTTTTCAAACTTAGGTGAGTGCTGGACTGCCGTTAAGTCTCTTAGTGAGAGAACTTAGGCGAGTGCTCGACTGTAGCTAAGCCCCCGAGTGGGCGGACTGCGCTCCACTCCGTACGATTTTTTCAAACTTAGGTGAGTGCTGGACTGCCGTTAAGTCTCTTAGTGAGAGAACTTAGGCGAGTGCTCGACTGCAGCTAAGCCCCCGAGTGGGCGGACTGCTCTCCACTCAGTAGGATTATTTCAAACTTAGGCGAGTGCTGGACTGCCGTTAAGCCTCTTAGTGAGAGAACTTAGCCGAGTGCTCGACTGCAGCTAAGCCCCCGAGTGGGAGGACTGCTCTCCGCTCGGTAGGATTTTTTCAAACTTAGGCGAGTGCTGGACTGCCGTTAAGCCTCTTGGTGAGAGAACTTAGGCGAGTGCTCGACTGCAGCTAAGCCCCCGAGTGGGAGGACTGCTCTCCAGTCGGTGGGATTTTTTCAAACTTAGGCGAGTGCTGGACTGTCGTTAAGCCTCTTAGTGAGGGAATTTAGGCGAGTGCTCGACTGCAGCTAAGCCCCCGAGTGGGAGAATTGCTCTCCACTCGGTAGGATTTTTCCAAACTTTGGCGAGTGCTAGACTGCCGTTAAGCCTCTTATTGCGAGAACTTAGGCGAGTGGGAGGACTGCTCTCCGCTCGGTAGGATTTTTTCAAACTTAGGCGACTGCTCGACTGCAGCTAAGCCCCCGAGTGGGAGGACTGCTCTCCACTCGGTGGGATTTTTCCAAACTTAGGCGAGTGCTGGACTGCCGTTAAGCCTCTTAGTGAGGGAACTTAGGCGAGTGCTCGACTATAGCTAAGCCCCCGAGTGGGAGGATTGCTCTCCACTTGGTAGGATTTTTCCAAACTTAGGCGAGTGCTGGACTGCCGTTAAGCCTCTTAGTGAGAGAACTTAGGCGAGTGCTCGACTGCAGCTAAGCCCCCGAGTGGGAGGACTGCTCTCCACTCGGTAGGATTTTTTCAAACTTAGGCGAGTGCTGGACTGCCGTTAAGCCTCTTAGTGAGAGAACTTAGGCGAGTGCTCGACTGCAGCTAAGCCCCCGAGTGGGAGGATTGCTCTCCACTCGGTAGGATTTTTTCAAACTTAGGCGAGTGCTGGACTGCCGTTAAGCCTCTTAAGTGAGAGAACTTAGGCGAGTGCTCGACTGCAGCTAAGCCCCCGAGTGGGAAGGATTGCTCTTCACTCGGTAGGATTTTTTCGAACTTAGGCGGAACGGATTCGCGACTAAGCCCACCCACTGGGGGATTTCAGGAGTAAATAAGAACAACACAATCGAATGAGAGAACCGTAAGCTCTTGTCTTTGATAAACGAATTACAAAAGGTGTTGCTTATTACATTTTATTCGAACGAGTGTTTAAGTATAAAAGGGGCGGAGCAGCTCCGCGTTCCAAGCCCGTGGCTCGTCTTTCTGATGCTCGATACTGTAAAGATGGTATGCTCCGTTGTGGAGAACTTTGGTGACGATGAAGGGGCCTTCCCAAGTTGGAGCGAGCTTGTGTGGTTTCTGCTGATCCACTCGAAGAACCAAGTCTCCTTCTTGAAAGGCCCGACCCCTCACATTCCTGGCGTGGAATCGACGCAAATCTTGCTGATAAATGGTCGAGCGGATCAAGGCCATCTCTCTTTCCTCCTCTAAGAGATCGACTGAATCTTGCGGGCCTGCTCTGCTTCTGCTTCGGAGAAGAGTTCAACTCGGGGTGCGTTGTGGAGCAAGTCACTTGGCAGAACAGCTTCGGCTCCATAGACTAAGAAGAAAGGAGTTCTTCCAGTCGACCGATTAGGAGTTGTCCTTAAACCCCACAGAACTGACGGAAGTTCATCAACCCAAGCACCTGCTGCGTGTTTGAGATCACGCATCAGTCGGGGCTTCAGTCCTTTGAGAATTAGGCCATTGGCTCTTTCTGCTTGTCCGTTCGACTGCGGGTGAGCAACAGAAGCATAGTCGACTCGA
>NC_053028.1:136823824-136837076 GCF_003073215.2 Triticum urartu | reverse complement strand
GACAAGAGAGCGCGAGAGTCCGAGCTCACGGCGCCATTGAAGATGCCAAGTCTGCCAAGGCCGAAGCCCAGAAGCCCTCCAGGAGTTGAGGCAATAAAAAAGATAGCGGCGGGTAAGGCATTCTTTATGCAAAGCAAGCACGTAAAAGTGAATTACTTGTTACTTACCCGAATCCGGAGCTCTCCAGGAGCATTCGCAGACTTGCCCCGTAGCGTGTCGGATGCCGCCGCCTTCTACCGAGCCGAGGAGGGAAGCTCGACGGAGAAGGTGTTCTGGTCTCAGTATGCTGAGGCCGAACACCCGGTGCCCTTAAGCGACCAGCTGAAACAGCTGGTCGAGCTCCATAAGGTGGCCGAACAGGCCATGAAGGGCCTCATAGTCCGGCTGTGGCCTGGAGAGGCCATGCCTGGGAGCTACTTCGGGCTGGTGAGGCGGCTGGTGGAGGCCTGTCCAAGGCTCGAAGTCATCAAGCGCTCCGTATGCATCGAGGGTGCCCGTAGGGCGCTTGCCCGTGCGAAGGTGCACTGGGGCAAGCTGGATGCTGAGAAGCTTGTGAAGGACGGGCCACCGCCGGGCAAGGAGCATCGCAAGCCCGAGATGTATTATGAGGGCGTTCTGAAGGGTGCCCGCCTTGTGGCGGATGAATGTTCCATGAATGTAATTTTTCAGTGAACTCGCTCGTTTTGTCCTGTGCGCTGAAAACTTGTTCATGTGCGCTAAGCAATGCTTTTTGAATTTAAAATATTACCTTCTGTGCGGCCGTTTATCAAATTTGAGAGATGGCGAGTCGTCGGCTTCTGCCCCCATGGCACGAGTGCTGGGGTGTTCGGGATAAACATGAGCGCTCTTTTTCCCATTCTTGGGTCCTTCGAGGGAGGCGCTCACACAACGAACAAGGCAATCGGACTATAATGCTTGAACACTCTCACTTAGCCATAGAATTCTATAATTTTAAATTTCGGCGAAGCCCCTAGTGTTCGGAAGACCGAGTTCGGGGCGCTATCCACGCCTAGGCCGGACAAAGCCGACTCCTCGCTCTAAGCGGCATAAGTCTTTAGGGACTCGAAAACCTCTCGAACAGCGACCAGCTCTCGCCTCATCATGACGGTCAGTTTTAGCTTTCTCTACTGAGGTGCTTAGCCCAGCTCAACTGGGGCACAATCGCAGTAGTTCTCCTAGTGCTACCTTAGCCGATATAACGGAACGTAAGGTACCAAAACATAGGAGCCGGGCAAACCCAACTATTGACCCAAGACATGATTCGGAGCCGATGCATATAATGCTATAAGTTCGGGGTGCCGCACTTGTGAAAGTGTTCGGACTTCTCACACCATGTTGTGGGGTACTTAAGCCCCTGGCGTATTGGCCGTACCAAAGTGTACGGGTGCAACATGTCATTAATGAACATATATTCGTAAAAAAGAGGTAATGCAATAATAGACGGAAGCTATGCATTGTTTATTTAAAAAAGCTGCGATCAAAGCAGAACGATACAAATAGTGCGATAAGCAAAAGATGGGACTATCAAATATGTCCTTTCCAGGGGCGAGCTGCGGAATGTTATGCGAAACAGGTATACTGCTCGTTATAGAGACCACCTTAGAGTTCCGTAGTGCGGCGTAGCTTTCTGCTTCCCTGGTTGTATCGTTTGTGCGGCAATTGTACTGCCGGACAAGCCTTCCGAAGAATGGAGTCCTGAAAATAAGAGAAAATTAAGAAATCGGCAGCCCCTAGTGCGGTTTAAGCCGCGTTTCGGGCGTGCCGTGATGGTGCCCCTCCCCCTGTGCCCATGGTATTTCCAGAGCGTAGTTATGTACGCGCAACACTGGTTTCGCAAGTTCGCGAGGGCTGGGGTTGGGGCCGCATTGCTACGCTTGCTGAACGTGCCAGGCGGTCTTGTGTAGGTTACTCCGGGCGCGCTTGACGGTGTCCAGACGTTTAATGGCCGGACTGGAGAATTGCCTTGAGAGGCTGCTTTGTACTTCCGCTGCGATAGCCGCCGTATGCTCCTCCGTTCGGAGAGAGCGTTCGGTGTTTCCATTGACCGTGATGACTCCTCGAGGGCCTGGCATCTTGAGCTTGAGGTATGCGTAGTGCGGCACCGCATTGAACTTGGCAAATGCGGTTCGCCCGAGCAGTGCGTGATAGCCACTGCGGAACGGGACTATGTCGAAGATTAACTCCTCGCTTCGGAAATTATCCGGAGATCCGAAGACCACTTCAAGTGTAACTGAGCCTGTACAGTTGGCTTCTACACCTGGTATGACGCCTTTAAAGGTCGTTCTGGTGGGTTTAATCCTCGAGGGATCGATGCCCATTTTCCGCACTGTATCCTGATAAAGCAGGTTCAGGCTGCTGCCGCCGTCCATAAGGACTCTAGTGAGGTGAAATCCGTCAATAATTGGGTCTAGAACCAATGCGGCGAATCCGCCATGACGGATGCTAGTGGGGTGGTCCCTTCGATCAAAAGTGATCGGGCAGGAAGACCATGGGTTGAACTTTGGGGCGGCTGGCTCCATCGCGTATACGTCCCTTAGCACACGCTTCCGCTCCCTCTTGGGGACGTGGGTTGCGTATATCATGTTCACCGTTCGCACTTGTGGGGGAAAACCTTTCTGTCCACTGTTGTTCGGCAGCCGGGGCTCCTCCTCGTCATCGCTATGCAGCCCCTTGTCTCTGCTTTCGGCATTTAACTTGCCTGCCTGCTTGAACACCCAACAATCCCTGTTGGTGTGATTGGCTGGTTTTTCGGGGGTGCCATGTATCTGGCATGAGCGGTCGAGTATTCGGTTCAAACTGGACGGGCCCGGAGTATTTCTTCTGAATTGCTTTTTCCACTGACCGGGTTTAGAGCCTTGAATCCGGCATTAACTGTCGTATCCTCAGCGTTGTCGCCGTTTATGCGACGCTTTTGCTTGTTGCGACGCGACCTGCCACTGCTGTCCTTGGTATCCGAATTACCAGGGCCCTTGGTCATGTTATTGCTGCAAGCTAGCGAGCTTTCTTCTCTCGCGCAAAAGCGGGTCATAAATGTCGTGAGGGCTGCCATAGATTTTGGCTTTTCCTATCCTAGGTGCCGTGCGAGCCACTCATCGCGGATGTTATGCTTGAAGGCTGCTAGGGCCTCTGCATCCGGACAGTCGGCGATTTGATTTTTCTTGGTTTGGAACCATGTCCAAAATTGTCCGGCCAATTCCTCTGGCTGCTGAATTATGTGGCTTAGGTCATCGGCGTCTGGTGGTCGCACAAAGTGCCCTGGAAATTGTCGAGGAATGCGGCTTCCAGGTCCTCCCAACAACCAATTGATTCTGCTGGCAAGCTGTTAAGCCAATGTCGGGCTGGTCCTTTAAGCTTGAGTGGGAGGTATTTGATGGCGTGTAGGTCATCACCGCAGGCCATGTGGATATGAAGGAGATAGTCCTCGATCCATACCGCAGGATCTGTTGTGCCATCGTATGATTCGATGTTCACGGGTTTGAAACCCTCGGGGATTTCATGATCCATTACTTCATCTGTGAAGCATAGTGGGTGTGCGATGCCTCTGTATTGGGCTACATCACGACGCAGCTCAAGCGAGCTTTGTCTACTGTGTTCGACCCGGCCGGATTTACTGTATCCGGTGTGACGAGTACCGTCTCGTGCCGTGGGGCGCCCACGTGATCCGTAGATCGATCTTGTTTGCCTTGCCTTGTCCTCCAATATATCTCGCAGGTCTGGCGCATTTTCCCATGCCTTGGTAGTTTTTGAGCGGCGCCGGGGTGCGGCTTGAGTGGAGGGCCGAGAGGCCTCTCTGTCGCGGCCACGGGGTGGCCGGTCGGCCGCATCATGCGTTGGTGATGTAGGTTTAGGTGCTTCCTCCTCTAATTGGGGTAGCAACCTGCGCTTTGGGTAGCTCTTGGAGGGGCGTTCGAGTTCATACTCTTCGGCCGCAAGGACTTCAGTCCATCTGTCGGCTAGCAAATATTGATCAGCTCTAAGTTGTTGCTGTTTTTTCTTGAGGCTGCTCGCCGTGTCCATGAGCCTGCGTTTGAAACGCTCTTGTTCGACGGGATCCTCCGGCACGACAAATTCGTCATCGTCGAGGCTTGCCTCGTCTTCGGAGGAAGGCATATAATTATCGTCCTCGACCACTCTGTCTACCGCTCTCTCATGAGGGCTGGCTTCTCTATCCTCCTGTGCTGAATCTTGCTGGAGGTGGTTGTCTTCGGCACTGTCCGGGGTGTTATTATCCCCCGTGCCGGAATCACCGTTTTTATTTTGGCGGGATTTAGAGCGGTGCCGCTGACGCCGGCGCTTAGGCGGCTTCTTGTAGTGGTCATCCTCCACTGTTCCATCGCCATTGCCTTCTTTTGGGGTGTCCACCATGTATATATCATACGAAGAGGTGGCTTTCCAGTGCCCTATAGGCGCTGGTTCTTGATCGTCTCCTGCATCGGCGTCCATACCGTTGATGTCTTCGGAGTCGAAGTCGAGCATGTCGGTTAAATCATCGACAGTGGCTACGAAGTGGGTGGTGGGTGGGCTTTGAATTTCTTCATCATCCGCATCCCAACCTTGCGGGCCATAGTCCGGCCAGGGCTCTCCTGACAAAGAGAGAGACTTTAGAGAATTCAGAATATCGCCGAAGGGTGAGTGCTGAAAGATGTCCGCGGCGGTGAACTCCATGATCGGCGCCCAATCGGGTTCGATCGGTCGGGGTGCGGAGGGCTCGGAGTCTGGAGAGGAGTCCGGCTCCTTGGAGTCACGGGCTTCGCAGAGAATAGGGCTGGTGTTCGGCTCGATCGCCGTAGAGATTGCAGCCCCCGAGGTGGTGTCTAACCACCCATCCTCGGTTGGTGTGATCGGCTCCGAGCTAGGGGTCGGAGCGGACACAGGTGCGGCCTCCAGTGCACTGTTCGGAGGCAGAGCTAAATCATGCCCATCATGATAGTGCGGCGCGCTCGGCTCTGGCTCGAATCCATCGAAGATCAAGTCTCCGCGGATGTCGGCCGTGTAGTTCAAACTTCCAAATCTGACCTGATGGTGAGGGGCGTAGCTTTCGATCTGCTCCAGATGACCAAGCGAATTGGCCCGCAGTGCAAAGCCGCCGAATACGAAGATCTGTCCGGGGAGAAAAGTCTCACCCTGGATCGCATCGCTGTTGATGATCGGAGAAGCCATCGGGCCTAAAAGTGATGACACAGAGGAACTCTCAATGAAAGCACCAATGTCGGTGTCAAAACCGGCGGATCTCGGGTAGGGGGTCCCTGAACTGTGCATCTAGGCGGATGGTAACAGGAGCAGGGGACACGATGTTTTACCCAGGTTCGGGCCCTCTTGATGGAGGTAAAACCCTACGTCCTGCTTGATTAATATTGATGATATGGGTAGTACAAGAGTAGATCTACCACGAGATCAAGAGGCTAAACCCTAGAAGCTAGCCTATGGTATGATTGTTGTTCGTCCTACGGACTAAAACCCTCCGGTTTATATAGACACCGGAGAGGGCTAGGGTTACACAGAGTCGGTTACAATGGTAGGAGATCTACATATCCGTATCGCCAAGCTTGCCTTCCACGCCAAGGAAAGTCCCTTCCGACACGGGACGAAGTCTTCAATCTTGTATCTTCATAGTCCAGGAGTCCGCGAAGGTATAGTCCGGCTATCCAGACACCCCCTAATCCAGGACTCCCTCAGTCGCCGAAGGGCGATGCTGAAAGATATCCCGCGAGTAACTCCATGATCGGCGCCCAGTCGGATTCGATAGGCACGGGCGCAGGCGGTTCGGAGTCCGTGGCCGGGGAAGAATCCGCAGTTTGGCGTCACGGCTCTCGTGAAGGGTAAGGTCGATACTTGGCTCGATCGCCGCTGAGAATGCGGCCTCCGTGGCGGGGTCTATCCACCCGTCCATGGATGGCGCAATTGGCTCCGAATTGAGGGTCGGAGCGGTTGCCGGTGCGGTCTCCGAACACTGTCCGATGGTAGAGCTAAATCATGCTCATCGTGACAGTGCGGCGCACTCGGCAGGGGCTCGAATCCGTCGAAGATCAAGTCTCCACGGATGTCGGTCGTGTAGTTTAAGCTTCCAAACCTGACCTGGTGGCCAGGGGCGTAACTCTCGATCTGCTCCAGATGGCCAAGCGAGTTGGCCCGCAGTGCGAAGCCGCCGAATACAAAAATCTGTCCGGGAGGAAAAGTCTCACCCTGGACTGCATCTCTATCGATGATTGAAGGAGCCATCAAGCCTAATGATGACGACACAGAGGAACTCTCAATGAAAGCACCAATGTCGGTGTCAAAACCGGCGGATCTCGGGTAGGGGGGCCCGAACTGTGCGTTTAGGCGGATGGTCACAGGAGGCAGGGGACACGATGTTTACCCAGGGTCGGGCCCTCTTGATGGAAGTAATACACTACATCCTGCTTGATTGTTCTTGATAATATGAGTAGTACAAGAGTTGATCTACCATGAGATCGAAGAGGCTAAACCCTAGAAGCTAGCCTATGGTATGATTGTTGTTGTTAGTCCTACGGACTAAACCCTTCGGGTTATATAGACACCGAAGGGGGCTAGGGTTACACAGAGTCGGTTACAAGGGAGGAGATCTACATATCCGTACTGCCAAGCTTGCCTTCCACGCCAAGGAGAGTCCCATCTGGACACGGGACAAAGTCTTCAATCTTGTATCTTCATAGTCCAACAGTCCGGCCAAAGGATATAGTCCGGCCGTCCGGATACCCCCTAATCCAGGACTCCCTCAGCGCTCTACAAACTATGCGGTGCCACTGTTCCGTTTTGTCGTATAAAACAAAATGCAAAATGCGCACGTACGCTCTTCTACTCGCTGTCTTATTATTGCGTGAGTGAAGTCTGATTTAAACCTTGATTTGGTGGAGCTTGTTCGAAACAAACCCTTATTTTGAATCCCTAATATTTCTACCCTGTCATTTCTGATCCTGGTCTAAATGAACCTTCACTCGGTTTTAGGAGTGAATTTGGTGATGTGGCACAGAGAGTCTGGGGTTGTTGACTTTGACCAAATTAAATATTGCCATGCCGAAAAGTCTGAAATTGTTAAAAACCGAGTTGATGAACAGGAGTTGACCATGAAGAATATGAGAAAGTGGCGAAAAGTCTGAAATTGTCAAAAACCGTGAGAGTATAAGGCCGTATATTCTGTGGTGTTCAGTGCACATCACAAAGTGCAGATGACAAGTACAAAAGGAGGCGGAGTGCTATAGTTGTGAAACATGTCAGAGACTATCCAGGAAAGGGTGAGACAACTGTGAGTTTGACTCAGGGTGACACATGGCGACGGTGAAATTCCTTCAAGTTTCAGACAGACGGTCGAGAAAGAGTGGTGACATTGAGCTCAGGTAACTCTTATATGTGGTGTTCAATATCTGAGTTGTTCACTTTCACGCAGACAGTGGTCGGTGTGTGATGGCATTGAACGAATTCTCTAAAAGTTAAGAGCACAAATAGAGTAACAAAGAACTTAATTTTGCTCGAGTCTTGACTGTGAAGAAGACAAGAAGGAATTGCAGGTGGAGTCTGGGAGTAGCATTAGTGCTCATGGTGTATCTTAAGTTTAAGTCCAATGTACATGAAGGTTCAACGTATGAATGAATTTAAGGTGATAAAAATATTTGTCAAGATGGAGTTATTCTAACAGATTTCCCACGGCATCACTTATTTTTTCTGATGGTAGCGACGTACGTACATATGTTTGATGTTTTTTTGAAAGGCGAGAGATTTGTTTAGTGCATCATCAAAAGCGCCTTTCCACTTCCGCATCCGCGATTGCCACACAGAGACGCTCGGCCGTCGCGGCGCCATATTTGAGTGTGCCATGAGTGCACTTTGTGTAATACCGGGCATGGCGTGCATGCGTATGTACGCCCATGTAGCTTAGTAAATACACATATGTGCATGCAACCACCATTTGGTTACCATGCACGTTTCAGTGCTCCATTATATGTACTCCTTCCACATGCATATGGCGTCTAATGAAAATCAGATGTTCCATATGTATAATAGGGCACCATGTGTGACAGTACCCATCATTTCCTGCGATCATTACTTTTTGATTTGCATGTCGCTCTTTTCGTTGGCCGGCGCATTAAACACGATTTGCATATTTTCTTTTCAAAAGGAGAATGTATTAATATTGTGAAGATACCAATTACATCCAGTCTCTCTACATCTAAAAAATGTCACAAAGACATTCAAGATGGACACATTCAAAGGAGAAAATAAAAAGAAAAGTCTCATCATCGACCGACTCCTCTCGACAGCAGCACACATACGACCACCTAATACAACACTAAGAAAATATAAAAGGTCTCCAAAAGCAATGCCTCCAATAAGGAAACAGTGCAACTGCACCAATGCCGTCATTGCCCGATTCAAAATCTTAGGTTTTCACCCTGGAGAAAGTCCACACTCTGAAAACAATTCCTTCAGCAAGGCAATCTCCAGGCACAACCATTGAAGGTCAGACCTTAGGTTTTCACCCTGAAAGTCACGACTCAGCCCCTGAGGAGTACCTCCAAAAATGAAATCCGTCAGTGTTTCCGCCCCCACTTATCACTGCTGCTCCTGAGAGTTATCAGACACCTGGCTGATGCCATCACCACCAAGGCTCTGTCCGACTAATGGATCCGCCGATCTCGGCCACCATGACCTTCTCCATCACTGTCTCCACCATGGAAATCGAGAAGCTGACATTTCCAAGGTGTCATAAACCAACAGAGCTTCGTGCCATGCCCTTAGTACCTTGTAGGCTGATATGGACTTGCACGACCAGAATCTAACCGATCTAGTATCCCGAGCCAGATCTCCGACGACCGTTTCAGAACACGTCGATGCCCAGATCAAGGAGGACCAATCATGCAGGTAGAAGCCATGATGCGAGAAGAGCACGATGACCGCCACCTTAATCATCAAGGCAGCAGGCCCCCGCGTCGCCCCGATCCAGCCTGCCCTGCCAGGCCGGTTGCGGCACCACCATAGTGCCTAGCAGCTGGCACCGTCAGGCACCACCAAGCTCCCACCATGATGTTGACCAACCAATAGAGGAGCAAATCCCACACCTGGGGCAGCCACCGCAGCTGGCGTCGAGCCGCAGCACAGCAGTAGGCAGAAAAGGCTAGGCCACCCACCAGCCAACCAAGCACTATCGGAGGACACCGCTCGCGCACCTTCTTCTCGGTAGAATTCCTGTCAGCCATATCCGGGACAGCCTTCTCCATCCTTGCCCGCCCCGCCCAACTAGGCTTCACGGCCACCGACACGAATGAACATTAGAACCACTACCACGCAGCCACCACGACCCAGGCGCACCACCGCACCACCGGTGCAGCCATGCACCGCGCCGCTATCATGCCCAACATTACAGCATGACACCCTACCTGGCAGCCACAGCCCGCGCAACAATCCATCTGGAGAGGGGAGGGGAGATCTCCGCCGCTGCCGACGCCGGCCAGGCTTTGCCCCGATGATGCCCCAAGGTGGCGGCAAGGGGAGGGGATGCGAGTTTGGCCAAGGAAGATGGCGGCTAGGTATTCGCCCGGCCTCTCGCGGGAGAGGCGCGATATGAAACGTTCTCGCCAAACATGTGTTTCACGTTGCTATTTTCGAATAAACTAGCAGGATAACCCGCGCATTTGCGCGGCTAGTTATTCCATTTCTTTTTGTATCTATATTGGCATTGAGATGTTGGTAGCTGGTAGAATGTAAAATTACATAAAAGTTATCGTCGACAAAGTGTGGAACCTCATTTGTGATTGTTCTAATTATGTTATCTTAGCATGAGGGAATATTAGTGTACTCACTGAATTTTTTACTGTATAAATTAAGTTCGTGGTAACTTACTTGGTATGTGATAACTGAAAAACAAACATTGTGCTGCACGCATGGCATGCTAATCTATATAGTGCTTTGTAGGTTTTTTAATTGTTCCTTGTCATCTTCTAATCAATTGTTTTTTGTATTCTATCTGCACTTTTTAAAACACCACAACCAACATTAAAATCTAACATTAGTGTCTAGTCCAACTGTGACATCATCATTGTTGTTGTTTTGTGCATTATCATGTCTGGACATGCTTCCACACATGCTAATATAATAGTTTTGGTATGCATATTTCCTTCCTTGTCCTTCCATTTGTTGGACCGACAACTAACTGATGAAGCTATGTACCTAGGGTAGGGTCACGGACCTGTCCAGCACACCCTCCCCAAGGACGTCTCTGCAAAGAATCAGAAGCAGTCGAAGAGAAACTGTCATCCACTCGACCATTGAGATGCACTCACTCGACCACCTTGAAGACACTCGACCATTGAGATGCACTCACTCGACCACCTTGAAGACACTCGACCACCAGAAGATGAGGAACCCTCCACTCTGGAACGGTCAGGATTTAAACCATAACATTATGAGCATTTATGACACTTCACTGTAGACGTTACCAGTAACGTCTTTCCTTTATGTGCATTGAACCCTGTGTACCGGAGGGGAGCTGGAGCTGGGGTCCTGGCGCACTCTATATAAGCCACCTCCCTCCTCTGGGACAGGGGTTCGCACTTTTGTAAACTCACACACACACACATAATCCAGTTGACCGCCTCAGGGCACCGAGACGTAGGGCTGTTACTTCCTCTGAGAATGGCCTGAACTCGTAAAACTCGTGTGTACAACTACTCCATAGCTAGGATCTTGCCTCCTCATACTTACCCCCTATTCTACTGTCAGTCTAAGATCCACGACAGTTGGCGCCCACCGTGGGGCAGGTGTCCTAGCGACTTATTGGAGAAGTTGCAATTTTTCCTATCCCCATCATCATGGTTCCAGGCGGAGGTTTGGCTGAGGGCCGACATATCCTCCCCGTCTCCGCGCTCGTGTTTGTCGCCGACGACTCCGCTTGGCTTCAGGAGGCACCACTCGACGTCGATGCGCTCCCCGCCTCGCGACGCACTTTCACGCGTGCGTCCGCGGCGTCCTCCTGCGGCAACCGTCGACCCAGTACCAGTCGACTCCTACCCTTTCTCCCCTCCCTGCACCCGCCGGAGCAAGCGCACCGGCCGGTCGAGGATTCAACGGTGGGTGAAGCATGCGGTGGCCCGCCAGTCGCCACCCCTCAAGTCGCGGCGATCGAGCCCGACGAGTCTCTCTACGGCCTGTTCGATCTGTCGACTGGCTCCGTAGAGACTGCATCTGAGTGGCAGCAATGACTCGGCAGCGGAAGTCCTGATGGTCAATGGACCACGCGGTCCTCCTGGCTTCGATCGTGAAGACGGAGGTGACGGGAACGGCGATCCGTCGCGCGTTCACGAGGAGTACCGCCCGAGCCTCTCTCCTCGCAGCAGAGAGAAGAACTTCGTCGCCGAAACATGGATGCCCTGCATACTCCTATAGTTGGAGAAACACCCGAGGCCCAGGCCTTGGAGCAGGCTCGCTTGGCCAATCTGGCTGAGCGCACTCGGCTGGAGGACCTCCAGCGCGCACTCGACGATCACGCTCGTCAACGTGCTCCTGAGTCGAGTTGACGCCAACTTTTTCCACCTCCGACTCAGGTATACCGAACACCGATCCAGAACCTAGCAGTTGCTGCCCGGATAGCCGAGTCGATTCAACCTTCCCAGTCAGAAGCTGGCCGAGGTCTGGTGCAGATCAGGGCCTTGCTCCGGGCAGCGGGAGAGCAGAATACGATCGTGTCTCAGTTACGGAATAGGATCCATAGCAGATCTGTGGTCGTAGATACAGTTCAGTCAGCCCATAGCCCGAGATCGCCCCCGAGGCGTGAGGGACGTGGGGAGCGGCGTGATCAGTACAGAAACCAGGAGCAGTATGATCGTCGAGCCGATCGCGATGGTCACCATCGAGTGCCCACACCTCCTCCCAGGAGTGGGTCATACATGCCTCGGCTACATGAAGACAGACGCCCTCACAGTGTCGGGAGAGGTGTTCCAGTCGACCCCAGGGAGCCAGGCTTTGATGCGAGATCTATTCTCACGCAGGGCTTGGTCGACAGAAACAAAGCTCACCGAGATGGCCATGACAGAGGCCCGCAAACTAGCAACAGGGTGCATGTCTCTGGCCCAGAGTGCTTCAGCAGAGCTATCAGAGCTGCGGTGATTTCCCCCAACTTCAGGTTGGCGACTGGAGTCAGTAAGTTCACCGGAGAGTCCAAGCCTGACACTTGGCTTGAAGACTACTGAGTGGATGTCCAGATTAGTGGCGGAATGATGAGGTGGCCATGAAACACCTTCCTCTGATGTTGGAGGGCACGGCTAGAGCATGGCTGAATCAGTTGGCACCTGGCAGCATCTATACTTGGGAAGATCTCGCCCGAGTGTTTGTCAGAACGTTTGAGGGTACTTGCAAACGGCCAGCAGGTTTGACAGAATTACAATGTTGCGTCTAGAAACCGAATGAAACTTTGAGGGATTATATCCAGAGGTGGATCACCCTAAACCACACGGTAGAAGATGTGTCTGATCATCAGGCAATTTGTGCTTTCAAGGAAGGCGTCAGGTACCGGGAGTTGAATCTGAAATTCGGTCGGACAGGAAACATGACCCTGACTCGGATGATGGAAATTGCCACCAAGTATGCCAATGGTGAAGAGGAAGAGCGACTCCGGAGTGGCAAACACAAAGCAGTCGCCCACGAAGCCGGGGGAGGGAACTCCAGTCGGAAACAGAAACCCAAGGACGAACCAGCTGCTCCGGGTGAAGCCTTGGCTGTGGTTCAAGGAAAGTTCAAGGGGAAGCCCAAAGGGCCGTGGAACCCCAAGAAAGTAAAAGATCAAGATGGAAATGACGTGTTGGATCTGCCGTGCCATATCCACACCAAAAAAGATGAAGAAGGTAATTTCATTTACCCAAAACATACCACTCGATAGTGTTGGCTCCTGATCCAGCAGTTCCAAGAGAAACAACCCAAGGAAAAGGAGAAGGAGGCAGACAAGGCTGAGAGTGAAGGAGAGGATGATGATGGTTATCCTCACGTAAATTCCACTCTAATGATTTTTGCTGATGTTGAAAGCAAAAGTCAATTGAAAGTCATCAACAGAGAAGTGAACATGGTCACTCCGGCGACACCCAGTTACTTGAAATGGTCACAGACTGCCATTACATTCGACCAGTCTGATCATCCAGCGCACATCGCCACCCCTGGGAGGCAAGCGCTGGTGGTCAACCCGGTGGTCGAAGGCACTCGACTGACAAAGGTCCTGATTGATGGTGGCAGTGGCCTGAGCATTCTGTAT